>NC_135975.1:29447464-29747464 GCF_053455715.1 Rhinoraja longicauda
ATGACCCATCTTCACAGGTGTTTATTCTTGCAGATGGCGGTGATTGTAGGTGGAAGGGCAGGTGGAGGGGAGAAATAGGTGAGTCCAGGTGTGCCCTGGGGAGTGGAGTGGGGAAAGAAGGTGGAGGGGGGGGGGGGGAGTTATGTGGGGGATAATTATATCTGTTTCCCTGTGAGGTTCTCACCAGCTGTTCAAATTATTCTCCTGAAGCAAAGACTGGCAAATTTAGATATTATTGGTAAAAGACATATTTAATCAGCGTGATAAAGAGACACCCAGGTAAAAGAACAACCAAATAGATTCACACCAGACTGCAGATGTAGGAATCGGAAGCAAAAAAATAAACCATTGGAGGAAGTGAGAGGGTTAGACTGAAGAAGGGTCCCAAACTGAAACGTTGTTGGTTCATCTCCCTCCACAGATGCTGCCTGACCTGTTGAGTTCCTCCAGTGGTTAGTTTTTTGCAATGATTGTATTGAGTGGTGAACCAGGCAGCGAAACCCTAAAGGCCTATTCCCACTATAGACACAAGATGCTGGAGTGACTCAGTGGGTCAGACAGCGTCTCTGGAGAAAAGGAATTGGTGACGTTTTGGGTTGAGACCTGTCTTCAGATTTCAGACCTCAGCCTGTTCCCACTTATGTTTCTTGTGTTCCTCGTCAGTCTACTTCTGCTTCCGCATATGTTTCTCCATCTTGTATGAATCCATGATAAAATCACATTTAACTGCCGCAGGTGGAGGCCAGTTTCCCATTCATGACAATTGCCGGGTAATGGGGTTGCTTGTTGGTGTTCCTGAACTCTGCTGTGGTCTTTCCCTTGGCCAAGGGTGGCTGACGACCCAACAATATGAACATTGAAAAATACAAAATGCTGGAGTAACTCAACGGGTCAGGCAGCATCTCTGGAGAATGGATAGGTGGCATTTCCGGTCTAGACCCTTCGTCTGAAGGCTGAAGAAGGGTCTCGACCTGAAACCTCACCTTTCCATGTCCAGAGATATTGCCTGGCCTGCTGAGTTACTCCAGCACTTTGTGCTTTTTTTTGTGTCTACGAACCAGCACCTGCAGTTCTTTGTTTCTAAAGTATGAACACTGAATTATCAATGTTAAGATTCCACCATCCCCTTCCCCCTTTACTATGAGTCCTCTCATAGGGGACACCCATTTCTCCAAACCCACTCTCTTCCTCCCCCCTCCCCCCACCCCCCCATTCCCTTTCACCTTTATCCCACCCTCTGGCTTTACAATCCAATCCTCTCTCTCCTTATCCAACAGCCTTTAGTCTCCTTTACACCTCCAGCCTTTGCCAATTACTCCACCCACCTACTAATCAACCCACCCCACCTGTATCCACCTCTCTTCTTCAGTTTTCTCCCCAATACTTCAATCATTTTGAAGAAGAGTCCCGACCTGAAATGTCGTCTGTCCATTCCCTCCAAAGATTCCGCCATTGGTATGAACACAAAGTGCTGGAGTAACTCAGTGGGTCGGGCAGCATCTCTGGAGAACATGTGTAGGTGACGTTTTGGGTCGGGACCTTCTTCTGAAGGGTCTCGACCTGTAACGCCACCCATCCACGTTCTCCAGAGATGCTGCCTGACTCGCTGAGTTACTCCAGCACTTTGTGCTTCAGGAATGATTCCAGCATCTGCAGTTCCTTGTATTTCCAAACCAGCAGCAGTCACTTGCCTTCTTTTAATCTTTTAATCACATTCGGATAATTAACGCTTTAGATCATTATAACTGTTTCATTATGAGGTTCTTTCCCATCTGTTCCAATAATTCTCCATCGCCCTATTGTTTCAGCATTCCACCTCCCTCAATTCCACCTATAACTTTGTTGTTCTCTTCACCTTGAAGATTTTCAGCTTTGTGAGCCTTCAGTTAAGATACCGGGAAGGAAATTCTATTGCCTTAAAAAATGAGGGCGAACATAATACTGCACATGGGACCCTCTGACAGTGAATATGTGGTATTTTATCCTACAACTGAGGTGTGTCTGTTTGAATTATGGATGGCACAGTGGCACAGCAGGTAGAGCTGCTGCCGCACCACTCCCGTGACCCCGGTTCGATCCTGACCTTGGGTTGCGGTTTAGGTTCATTATTGTCATGTGTACCGAGATACAGTGAAAGCTTTGTTCTGCATGCTCTCCGAACAGATCAGATATACCGATCTGGTAAATACAATCAGTTCAAGCCATTGAACTTGAGTTTGAACTGGTTGTTTCGGAGTATGGTGTGGTGCTGTCCGTGTGGAGTTTGCCCGTTCTTCCCACAGTGACTGCAAGTGTTTCCTCTGGCTGCATCAGTTTTCTCCTTCATCACCAAACCAAAGAATATAGAACTGTACGGCATGGGAAGAGGCAGGAAACATGTTCCCAATGTTGGGGGAGTCCAGAACCAGGTGCCACAGTTTAAGAATAAGGGGTTGGCCATTTAGAACGGAGATGAGGAAAAACATTTTCAGTCAGAGAGTTGTGAATCTGTGGAATTCTCTGCCTCAGAAGGTAGAGGCCAATTCTCTGGATGCTTTCAAGAGAGAGCTAGATAGAGCCCTTAAGGATAGCGGAGTCAGGGGGTATGGGGAGAAGGCAGGAACGGGGTACTGATTGTGAATGATCAGCCATCACACATTGAATGGTGGTGCTGGCTCGAAGGGCCGAATGGCCTCCTCCTGCACCTATTGTCTATTGTCTATTGGAACAGGCCTTTCAGCCCACAATGTCCGTGCCGAACATGATGCCATGATAAACTAATCTCTCGGACTGCATGTCCATTCTCTGCATATCCATGTACCTGTCCAAAAGTCTCTGAAAACACCACTATCGTAGCTGTGGCCTCCACCCTCACTCGTGGCAGTACATTCTAGGCACCCTCTGTGTAAAAAACTTGCCCCGCACATCTCCTTCAAACTTTGCCCCTCTCATTTTTAAGATATGCACCTCTAATGTTTGACATTTCCTGGGAAAAAGGTCCCTGACTGTCCATCGTCTCGATGCCTCTCATAATTTTATATACTTCTATCAGATCTCCGGTAGACACAAACTGCTGGAGTAACTCAGCGGGTCAGGCAGCATCTCAGGAGAGAAGGAATGGGTGACTTTTCGGGTCGAGACCCTTCTTCAGACCTTCCGGCCTCTCCGTGGCCGCTGCCACCGACCTTCACCGCATCGACAAGTGTCGATCAGATCTCCTCTCCCCTCATCCTCTGAAGCTCCAGAGAAAAAAATCTAAGTTTGTCCAAACACTCCCTGAACCCTCCAATTAATTTTGTTTCATTTGTTCTATATTACCGTCTATATCTCTCGTTTCCCTTTCCCCTGACTTTCAGTCTGAAGAAGGGTCTCGACCCGAAACGTCACCTATTTCTTTTCTCCCGAGATGCTGTCTGACCCGCTGAGTTACTCCAGCTTTTTGTGTCCATCTTCGCCATAAATCAGCGTCTGCAGTTCCTTCCTACACATACCGCACACTCTTCTTTGTCACTCTATCTACTTGTTTTGCCAAGCATAAAGGTTGGTCAATTAATAAAATTTGTAAATTGCCTCTAGTGCTAAAGGGTACCAGGAGCATCAGAGGGGAGATGGTGGGTCTTGGAGAGGAGCCAGTGGATTGGGGTCCATTAGAACATTTTGATACTCCCAAATAAGGGCCTTTGTTCATCACTAGTGACTGATATCCTCCTACTCACGCAACCGTTCCCATTTCTGTCAACGAGACTTGTACCCTCACAGTGACCTGAATGTGCAGTACACAGCAGAGGTTAATGAGGCATACAAATTTAGAGTCATACAGTCATGCAGCTCAGAAACAGGCCCTTCGGCCCAACTTGCTCATGGTGACCAAGATGCCCAATCTAAGCAGGTCCCACCTGCCCGCGTTTGGCCTAATTTCTTATAGTGAGTTCTGCTGGATGCCCTGATTTATACAAAGACCAGAATCTCATCTCGAAGACCGCCCCCACCAAAGGGCCTAAAGCAGCATTGATACTGATGCTAAACAGTTCAATCAGGAGCCCCAATGGGGATGAGAAGCCAGAGAAAGAAGAGCTAAAGCTTGTTCTCCACAGCCGAGCAGTGGGGCAGACGAATAAAGGCCAGCGCAGCAGAGTGACTGGGATGTGACCTCACGTTTATGGCAATGAGGAGGGCTAACCCAGTTTACAGATACAGTACGGAAACAGACCCTTCAGCCCACCGAGTCCATGCCGACCATCAATCACCCGTTCACACAAGTTCTATGTTTTCTCTCGATCTCATCCACTCCCCGCACACTAAGGGCAATTTAGAGAGGGCCAATTAACCTGCAAACCTGCACATATTTGGCACGTGGGTGGCAAAAATGGATCACCCGGAGGAAAACTGGAGCACCCGGAGGTCACGGGGAGAACGTGCAAACTCCACCCAAACAGCACCCGAGGTCAGGATCTAACCCGGGCCTCTGGTGCTGTGAGGAAGCAGCTCTACCAGCTGCGCCACTGAGTCACCCTGTATCTGTCTGTGCGTCAGTTTAGTTCCTCTGCCTCTACCCATTTAAAATGACTAAGATTAAAATATTGCGTGTGCTCCAATACATAGTGGAAAAGGATTGTTTTTCCTGATAGTCAGATGGTAGAATAATCAGATTAGCACTGGAGACACAAGGAACTGTAGATGCGGGTTTATAAAAAAGACACAAAGTGATGCAGTAACTCACCAGGTCAGGCAGCATAAGGTCATAAGGGATAGGAGCAGAATTAGGCCATTCGGCCCGTCAAGTCTACTCCGCCATTCAATCTCCCTCCTAACCCCATTCTCCTGCCTCACCGGAGAACATGGGGCATCACTGGAGAACATGGATAGGTGATGTTTCTGGTCGGGACCCTTCTTCAGACACAGTCTCAGGTCTACATATGACTCGTGTTGGCTTACCCGTGCCTCATGACCGAGTTAGCAATGACGTTATGAAGATCACCACCAATTACTGATCATTCCTACCTCAGGAGAGGATAATTGAGTCGGGTTGTCATCCGCATAGTTCATGGGGATTAATTTATCTTCCAGGATATTGACCAAATGGTTGGCTATTACCCGTTGTTGAACTGGGTTACAGTTAATCTCCAGAGAAAGTATCAAAGGATATTCGGATGTCTATGAGAAAAATAACAACAGAAAATTAGATGCAGCCACAACTCAAGTTCATCAGCCCGCAAACCAAGCTGGATTAATCAAGAAACACACAGCGGTCTTCTGCCAACTCGTCAGAGTCAACAACTCACATACACATTGTAGCGTCCACAAGCAATACTAGAAATCCAATATCCAACATTCATAACGGGCAAGAATAGTATCAAAATATTCTTTCGAACAGTATTGTCACAGGATTTTCTATATTTATGAGCAAAAGAAGATGACTAAACCAGCCATTCCTTGAACTATCAAGAGAGAAAATAGTAACCACGTAAAAATAGATCCATTGTGGGAAATCAGCAGATGAGAAACAAATAGGATAAAATTGAGATTGAATGTGATTAAAAAATATATCATATTAATGTTTGATGAAGGATCTCGACCCGAAACGTCACCTATTCAATAGACAATAGACAATAGACAATAGGTGCAGGAGTAGGCCATTCGGCCCTTCGAGCCAGCACCGCCATTCAATGTGATCATGGCTGATCATTCTCAATCAGTACCCCGTTCCTGCTTTCTCCCCATACCCCCTGACTCCGCAATCCTTAAGAGCTCTATCTAGCTCTCTCTTGAATGTATTCAGAGAATTGGCCTCCACTGCCCTCTGAGGCAGAGAATTCCACAGATTCACAACTCTCTGACTAAAAAAGTTTTTCCTCATCTCTGTTTTAAATGGCCTACCCCTTATTCTTAAACTGTGGCCCCTGGTTCTGGACTCCCCCAACATTGGGAACATGTTTCCTGCCTCTAACCTGTCCAACCCCTTAATAATCTTATACGTTTCGATAAGATCCCCTCTCATCCTTCTAAATTCCAGTGTATACAAACCTAGTCGCTCCAGTCTTTCAACATAGGACAGTCCCGCCATTCCGGGAATTAACCTAGTAAACCTACGCTGCACGTATTTTGACAGAAGTTGGCAGTTGACGAGTTGGCAGAAGACCGCTGTGTGTTTCTTGATTAATCCAGCTTGGTTTGCGGGCTGATGAACTTGAGATCCTTTTCTCCATAGATGCTGCCTGACCCGCTGAGTTACTCCAGCACTTTGTGTCTATCTCTGGTGCAGACCAGCATCTGCAGTTCCTTCGTACACATCGGGATAGGCAAGAAATTCTGGTTTTGAGAGGCAATGCCTATATTCCCCAATATATATTTCTGAAATTGGCATGAAATTCATGATGGTTATGATGTATGATACTGGTTTGTAGTTCTCCAATGATAGGATTAAATGAATCCTGTACATTTCCCTCCAAAGATACTGCCTGACAAACTGAGTTCCTCCAGCACTTTGTGTTTTAGTCAAGACTGCATCATCTGCAGTTCATTGCGTTGATTCTGATTTCTATTTTGTCCTCTTTGGCCTTTATCCACCATCTGCCAATCAACCCTCCTCACTTGAAACTCCCTTTTGTTCCCTTTTCACCTCGAGCCTTTGTCACTTACTCTACCCATCTGCCAATCAACTCTCCTCCTCCCCTCACCTGTATCCACCTATCACTTGCCAGGCCTTGGCCCGCCCCCACCTCTCTTCTCCAGGTCTCTCTCTATATTACAATCAGTTTGAAGAAGAGTCCCAACCCAAAACGCCATCTGCCCATTTCGCTCCACAGATGCTGCCTGACCAGCTGAGTTTCCCCAGCGGCTTTTTGTGACTGTGTTCATGGTTGCTTATTTCTCTGCCCATAAGTTGAATGCGTGTTGTGGGCATTGCTTTACTCTCTATTTCCACAGATTTATCAAGATTTACTGCGCGAAGCCAGCACTCCTGGTTTCAGTGATGTTATTGTGGCAGCCCTTCCAGTCAGGGACCACAGACTTTAGACTTTACTTGGGACTTTTTACAAAGAAACAACGTGGAAAGAGGCCCTTCAGCCCACCAAGTCCGTGCCAACCAGCGATCATTATATGCTATCATACACGAACGCACTAGGGACAATTTTACATCTTACCAAAGCCAATTAACCTACAAACCTGCACGTTTTTGGAGCACCCGGAGAAAACCCACGTGGTCACAGGGAGAACGTCAATACTCCGCACACACGGCACCCATCGTCAGGATCGATCCCGGGCCTCTGGCGCTGTGAGGCAGCAACTCCACCATTGCGCCACTGTGCAGCTACCACAATTGCACGTTATTAAACAAAACTGTGCTCACCTCAAATGCATGCATGTTAATAACTTCAATAACGTCCTTGACCAGAATCATGGAAGACAAGGCAAAGCCATGATACACTCTGGGCTCATTTTCAGGACCGTCCCAACAATCCAATTCCAAGCAACGGCAGCCTCTCTTCAAAGCACTTGGAAACCAAGGAAAAAATAATGTGACTTCAACTGAATTAACAATCTTAAATTTCTGCATCTCATTTCCCAGGCAGTACACAATGCCACTGACTTGCATAAAATATGAATGCGTTACTTAACTTGTATCAGTGACAAACAGAACACATGCAAAACAATCACAACATACCTGAAAGGTAATTCCCAGATAAGTGTAAAGAAGTACATCTCTCATTTCAAGAGTATGTTGGGGATGTTCTTCCTGATGCTAAACTTTGGGTTGACACGAATGGTTTTAAATTAAAGGGACAGGTGCTACACAAATGTATTTTCCTTCTTGCTACATTTATTATTTTTGCTGTGGTCTTCTACAGTTAAGAGTGATAAAACAAAAGTCATTTTGTTCTCGTTAGCGATCGTCTAATTTTAAATTCTCTAATTCTTTAATTCTCGATTTTTTAAATTCTCTAATTTCAGGTGTGGCGCTGCTGGTAGAGCTGCTTCCTGACGGTGCCAGAGTTCGGGGTTCGATCCTGGTGCGTGCGTGTGGAGTTTGCATGTTTTCCCTGTGACCGCGTGGGTTTCCTCCTACATGCCAAAGGCGTGCGGGTTTGAAGGTTAATTGGCCCTCTGTAAATTGCCCCTAGTGTGCAGGGAGCGGATGAAGAAGCGGAATAATATATAACTAGTGCGAACGGGTGATCAACGGGTCGGCGCGGATTCGATGGGCTGAAGGGCCTGGTTCCGTGCGGTATCTCTAAACTAAAGCCTCAATGTATACAATTAAACTTGTGACATAAAAAAAACTTTTTCACTTCTGCAATGGGGATAGAACAATGCTGTGTGTCACCCTGGTGTTGTTTTTCAAAGTAGCACAATATTCTTTTGCAATGTTTCCAAAGAGCAATATCTCGATTCCCTCTTGCCGAGAGCTTTTTGTTTAGAGCTTTGACATGTTAAATTGGTTTGAGAATTGATTTGGCCTATTGGCACTCGACACCACAGCAGCCATCCCTGGAAGGGACAAATGCACGGTACACTCTTCCTGTTAAATAAAAGATACAAAGTGCTGGAGTAACTAAACTAAATTAAGTTAAACTAAATGAAACCAAACTAAACCAAGCCAAACTAAACTAAACAGAAATAAACCGTAGAATGAGGTACAAAATGCTGGAGAAACTCAATGGGTCAGGCATCATCTCTGGAGTACATGGAAAGGAGACATTTCGGGTTGGGATTCTTCTTTAGATTGATTGTGCTGGGGATGACTGAAACATCACTGATCCATGTTCTCCAGGGATATTGCCTGACCCAGCACTTCCTGGAAGAAACTCTTTTGTAACCCAGAATCTCCAGTTCCTTGTTTCTGCACTCTTCCTGTTCCTGGAAAGTGATGCTATTTCAAGAATACCACAAGAAGTGAAATGGAGGACGCTGTAAGGAGTGATACAACATCAAAGGACTCTATGAATGCCTGTGCAATGTGAACAAATACTGTCCATTGCCCATTCCGCTTTCTCCTGAATAAAAAGTGAAATCAACTTTTCTTCCTGCAGTATGGAACTTGAATGAGTTTCCTGGTGCACATTGTCCAACCAAGGATTACAACAGATAGAGCAGTCCGAGGTGGACATCGATGTGGTGTAGGCTTCACCGCGACAGTGCTAGCTGATATCTGTTGGGTAATGCCACACATATAGCTCGGCCTGTTCATCGTCCACTCCTACCCCTCCTGGGTCACCTATTCTTGCTGTTCCCATCTTCCCACCACCCCACCCCCCACCCCACTCCCTCATTCTCCAATACACTCCTCAGCTTCCTTTCTTGTCAGATGCCACCATTCGCTCCTCCACTGTGTCTCCTCCACTTATCACCTCCTGCCTTCGTGACTATCTTCGCCCTTCTCCCCCCCAGCTGACTCAGCCACCAATCAACCCCTCCTTACCTAGATCCACCTACCACTTGCCAGCTCTTGTTCCACCCCTTCCACTCATCACTTTCTACTAGTCTTCATCCCTCGGAAGAAGGGTCCCGACTCAAAACGTCGTCTGTCCATTTTCCTGCACTGATAGAGCCTGAACTATTGAGTGAAAGAGTCATAGAGTGATACAATGTAGAAACAGGCCCTTCAGCCCAACTTGCCCACACCGGCCAACATGTTCCAGCTACACTAGTCCCATCTGCCTGCGTTTGCTCCATATCCCTCCAAATCTGATCAATCCATGTACCTGTCCAACTGTTTCTTGAATGTTGTTTTCATCCATGCCTCAACTACCTCCTCTGGCAACTTGTTTCATACACCCACCACCTTTTCACTTTTTCCTGTGTGAAAAAGATACCCCTGATATTCCTGTTAAATCTTTTCCCCTTCGCCTTAAACCTATGTCTTCTGGTCTTTGACTCACCCCTCATCCTCATGCACTTCAAGGAATAAAGTCTCAGCTTACTCAATCTCTCCCTATAGCTCATCCCCTCTAGTCCTGGTAATAGTCTCGTAAATCTTCTTTGTACCCTTTCCAGCTTGACATCATCTTTCCTATAACATGGTGCTCAGAACTGAACACAATACTCTAAATGCGGCCTCACCACCATCTTTTATAACTGTAACATGACCTCCCAACTCCAGTTCCTCCAGCAGTTTGTTTTTTTGCTCAAGATTTCAACATCGGCAGTCTCAAGTCTCATGTGTTTATTCTTCGTACGGTTAAGAAAAATTCCTGTAGGAAAGAACTGCAGATGCTTGTTTAAATCAAAGACACTCACATAATATGCTGGAGTAACTCAGCGGGACAGGCAGCATCTCTGGAGAGAAGAAATGGGAAACGTCACCCATTCCTTCTCTCCAGAGATGTTGCCTGTCCCGTTGAGTTGTTCCAGCATTTTGTGTCTATCTTTTAAGAAAAATTCCTGTTCTTTTTGAGAACAAAATTATCATCCTTTCCTGTTTTGCTTTACAGTTCATCTAACATACTATGTACAAACCAATGCTTCCAATCCCTGCTCAGCTTGGTACAAGGCTCATAAAACAAACTATAAAGGCCACCTCTCAATCAGTTATTTATTGCCATGTGCCATAAGTATCACAGTCCTGTAGTCACACAGCACAGAAACAGGAGCTTGGGCCACCACGTCCATGCTGACCATATCAATCTATATTAATCCCGTCGACCAGCATTTGATCTGTAGCCCAGTGTGCCTTGGCAACTGCAGTGCGGTTCAGATGCCTCCTAAATGTTGGTTCTGACACCTTCTCTAGCAGCACGTTCCAGTGTTCAACTCGCCCCTCAATGAAAAACAAATTCTTCCTCAGATTCTTGTCATTAGAATTTCAATGTTAATTAGCCATGCTGCTACAGCTTACATGCTTATCTTTCTATCAGTTTAGCCTAAGCCATTCAATCATTCTTGCCGTGTTCAAAATATCCACCAGCATGGGAGTACAGTTGTTACATCGCTGTCGCTACTAGTGTCACTCTGGGTACTCATCTAAAATTAACCTCAGTGTAGGCCAGGGTTAACACTACAATCAAATGCCATAGAGTCATACAGCTCAGAGACAGGCCTTCAGCCCAACACATCCACGCCCTCCCACTAAACTAATCCCATTTGCCTGTGCTTGGTCCATGTCCTTCTATACCTTTTCTAACCAAGTGCCCAATTCCTGTGCTCCATTGCAGACATTGGACTTTGTCTCTGGAACTGATGACTACAATGCTGAGAACTATAGTCTGCCCTCTGTATCGTCCCTGATGGATGGCATCGGGTTTGTAGTCGTCAATGGTGATGACAGACGGTACCTCTGTATCCGACGGCTACGAACGCGATGCCGTCCATCAGTTCACGTGCCTCGGCTCCACCATCACCGACAACCTCTCCTTGGACACAGTGATTGACAAGAGGATCGGGAAGGCAGCCACAACTCTCGCTCGCCTCACAACTCGAGTGTGGACCAACCCAAAGCTGACGGTGAAGACAAAGATAGCAGTCTATAACGCCTGTGTCAACAGCACGCTGCTGTATGGCAGTGAGACATGGACTACATTTGCCAGACTGGAGAGAAGACTGAACATCTTCCACCTTTGAAGCATCCGCCGTATCCTGGGTATATCCTGGCAAGACAGAGTGTCCAACGATGAGATTCTGCCTCGCGCTGGCCTTCCCAGTATGTACACTCTACTCAGGCAGCGCAGGCAGACCATGGCAGACCATGTCCACCGCATGGAGAATGGCCGTATTCCAAAAGACATCCTCTATGGAGAGCTGACATCTGGGAGGAGAACCATCGGCCGCCCCCAGCTACGTAACAAGGATGTCTGCAAAAGAGACTTGAAGGCGCTGGACATCGATGTGGAGTCCTGGGAGAGCCTTGCAGCTGACCGCACGAGGCGGAGAGGTACCCTGAACCAACATCTCAAAACGGGGGAAGAGAAACTGCTGAACGCAGCGGCAGACAAGCGGGCACGCAGAAAGGAGCGCGGCAACTTCAACAGATCGGAGACCACACACAAATGTGACCTTTACGACAGAGACTGTCACCCCCGCATTGGTCTCTTCAGCCACAAGCGACGCTGCTCTAGCCGAGGTGTGGAGCAAGCAGCCAACTAGGATGCATCACCCATGGTCAGCCATGTCAGAGGGGGGCCTACTATGTATCATTCCCTTTGCTCTACCTATTGTACGAGAGTTTGATTTGAGTTACATATGACGATAATAAAAACCCTAAACGTAAACTTATTGAATCCTTCTCCTCTCACCTTAAACCTATGTCTTCTGGTTCTTGATTCCTCTCCCCTGGGTAAAAGACTCTGTGAATTTCCCCTTCTTATTCCATGAGAGTGCTCATCTGCACTTAACATTAACATTAACATTATTATGTTCTTTTATGGAGCAAATCTGCAGAAAGATTTTAGCAATCCTATATAATGAGCTTTGTATTGACATATCAGGGATAATGCTGATTAATGTGTGTGCATAAGTACTGTAGACCGTGTCATGTAACTATGCTTTTAAACCGTGAGAAGTCTGCAATCCTTTTGGTTAGCCTTTCTCGCTAAAAGGAGTCTTGTAGAGAGTCATAGAGTGATAGTGTGCAAACAGGCCCTTCGGCCCAACTTGCCCACACCGGCCAACATGTCCCAACTACACCAGTCCCACCTGCCTGCGTTTGGTCCATATCCCTATAAACCTGTCCTATCCATGTACCTGTCCATGTACCGTTTCCTAAACGTTGTGATAACCCCTGGCTCAACTACCTCCTCTGCCAGCTCAATCCATACTCCCGCCATCCTTTGTGTGAAAATTGTGAATGTTTGGCCCATTTAATTTAATTTAAGCCCAAACCGGACTGTCCACCTATGTTTATTTTAGAATGACTGCAGAGGCAGTGAAGATTAATTTGATTCTAAAGCTCTCCACATTTCCTTCAGAACAAGAAAGGACAACCAGAAAGGACAGTCAGAACCTTTTTCCCTACATGGAAATGTCAAAGACTGGAAGGCAGAGCTTGATGGTGAGAGGGGCAAAGTTTAAAGGAGATGCGTGGGGCACGTTTTCTACACAGAGGGTGGTGGTGCCTGGAGCACGCTGACAGGGGTGGTGGTGGAGGCAGATACAATTGTGGCGTTTAAGAGGCTTTTAGATAGGTACATGAATATGCAGGGAACGGAGGGATATGGATCACATGCAGCAGAGGAGATTAGTTTGGCTTGGTATCATGTTCAGCACAGACATGCGCTTGGCCCATATCCCTTCAAACCTGTCCTATCCATGTACCTGTCTAACTGTTTCTTAAACGAAGGGATAGTCCCAGCCTCAACTACCTACTCTGGCAGCTTGTTCCATACACCCACCACCCTTTGTGTGAAAAAGTTACCCCTCGGATTCCTATTAAATCTTTTCCCCTTCACCTTGAACCTATGTCCTCTGGTCCTCGATTCCTCTACTCTGGGGCAAAAGACTCCACCCGATCTATTCCTCTCATGATTTTGTATACCTCTATAAGATCTCCCTCATCCTCCTGCACTCCATGGAATAGAGACCCAGCCTACTCAACCTCTCCCTATAGCTCACACCCTCTAGTCCTGGTAACATCCTCGTAAATCTTTTCTGAACCCTTTCAAGTTTGACAATATCTTTCCTATAACATGGTGCCCAGAACTGAACACAACATTCTAAATGCGGTCTCACCAACGTCTTATACAATTGCAATATGACCTCCCAACTTCTATACTCAATACTCTGACTGATGAAGGCCAAAGTGCCAAAATACTTTTTGACCACCTTATCTACCTGTGACTCGACCTTCAAAGAACCATGCAGCTGTACTCCTAGATCTCTCTGCTCTACAACACCACCCAGAGGCCTACCATTCACTGTGTAGGTCTGCACTTGTTCGACGTCCAAAAATGCAACACCACACACTTCTCTGTATTAAATTTCATCAACCATTCCTCCGCCCACCTGGCCAATCGATCCAGATCCTGCTGCAATCGGTCACAATCATCTTCACTATCTGCAAAACCACTAACTTTTGTATCATCAGCAAACTTGCTAATCTTGCCCTGTATGTTCTCATCCAAATCATTGATGTAGATGACAAACAGTAATGGGCCCAGCACCGATCCCTGAGGCACACCACTGGTCACAGGCATCCAGTCTGAGAAACAACCTTCCACCATTACCATCTTCTTCCTTCCATGGAGCCAATTTGCTATTCCATTCAGCTATCTCTCCTTGGATCCCATGCGATCTAGCCTTCCAGAGCAGCCTACCATGTGGAACCTTGTCGACGCCTTACTGAAGTCCATATACACAACATCTGCAGCTCTACCTTTTTGGTCACGTCTTCAAAAAAATCAATCAGATCTGTGAGACGTACAAAACCATGCTGACTATCCCTAATCAGCCCTTGCCCATCCAAATGCCTGCATATCCTATCCCTCAGAATACTCTCCAGTAACTTACCAACTACAGATGCTAAGCTCACCGGCCTATAGTTCCCAGCATTTTCCCTGCAGCCCTTCTTGAAAAGTGGTACAACATTTGTCACCCTCCAGTCTTCCGGCACCTCTCCTGTATTTAAGGACGACTCGTAAATTTCGACCAGGGCTCCCGCAATTTCCTTCAGCCCGCAATGTCTGCACTGAACATCACATCGAGATAAACTCATCTCCTTTGCCTGCACATAATCCATATCTCACTATTCACTGTCTATCCAAAAGCCTCTTAAACATCACTATCACATCTGCCTCCACCACCGGCCCCTGCCAGAAAGTTCCAGGCACCCATCATCCTCTGTGTAAAAAAAATCCTCCACACATCTTTAAATTTTGCCCCTCTCATCTTTAAAGCTCCATCCACTGGTCTTTGAAATTTCCTCACTGGGAAAAAAGGTTCTGACTGTCTAGAGCACATGGTATTGGAGGTAGGGTACTGACATGGATAGAAAATTGGTTGACAGACAGAAAGCAAAGAGTGGGGATAAATGGGTCCCTTTCAGAATGGCAGGCAGTAACTAGTGGGGTACCGCAAGGCTCGGTGCTGGGACCGCAGCTATTTACAATATACATTAATGACTTGGATGAAGGGATTAAAAGTACCATTAGCAAATTTGCAGATGATACAAAGCTGGGTGGTAGTGTGAACTGTGAGGAAGATGCTATGAGGTTGCAGGGTGACTTGGACAGGTTGTGTGAGTGAGCGGATACATGGCAGATGCAGTTTAATGTGTAAAAGTGTGAGGTTATCCACTTTGGTGGTAAGAATAGGAAGGCAGAGTATTATCTGAATGGTGTCAAGTTAGGAAAAAGGGACGTACAACGAGATCTGGATGTCCTAGTGCATCAGTCACTGAAAGGAAGCATGCAGGTACAGCAGGCAGTGAAGAAAGCCAATGGAATGTTGGCCTTCAAAACAAGAGGAGTTGAGTATAGGAGCAAAGAGGTCCTTCTGCAGTTGTACAGGGCCCTAGTGAGATCGCACCTGAAGTACTGTGTGCAGTTTTGGTCTCCAAATTTGAGGAAGGATATTCTTGCTATTGAGGACGTGCAGCATAGGTTTACTAGTTTAATTACCGGAATGGAGGGATTGTCATATATTGAAAGACTGGAGCGACTAGGCTTGTATACACTGGAATTTAGAAGGATGAGAGGAGATCTTATCGAAACATATAAGATTATTAAGGGGTTGGACACATTAGAGGCAGGAAACATGTTCCCAATGTTGGGGGAGTCCAGAACAAGGGGCCACAGTTTAAGAATAAGGGGTAGGCCATTTAGAACTGAGATGAGGAAAAACTTTTTCAGTCAGAGAGTTGTGAATCTGTGGAATTTTCTGCCTCAGAAGGCAGTGGAGGCCAATTCTCTGAATGCATTCAAGAGAGAGCTAGATAGAGTTCTTAAGGATAGTGGAGTCAGCGGGTATGGGGAGAAGGCAGGAACGGGGTACTGATTGAGAATGATCAGCCATGATCACATTGAATGGTGGTGCTGGCTCAAAGGGCCGAATGGCCTCCTCCTGCACCTATTGCCTATTGTCTATTGTCTACCCTGTCTATGCCTCTCGTAATTTCCCATACTTCTATCAGGTTTTCCCTTCAGCCTCCAATGCTCCGGAGAAAACAATCCAAGTATGTCGAGCCTCTCTTCATAACTAATATTCTCTAATCCAAGCAGCATTCTGGTAAATCTTTCCTCTATTGTCTCCAAAGCCTCAACTTCCTTCCTGAACTGCCGCCTCATGCTCGAGCAACCCAGATTCAGTTGTGACCTGCAGTGCTGCCTTTGTGGAGTTTGCATGCTCTCCCTGTGATCGGATGGGCTTCCTTTAGATGCTCCAGTTTGATAGGTTGCAAACAACGCCAGGCCCTGTAAATTGTCCCTGGAGTGGTAGAATTGGAAGGTGGGTATAGTTGATGAGAATGTTGGGAGAATAAAATACATTAGGGTAGGGTTAGTAGAAAATGGGTAGTTGTTGGTCCACACAGTTTCAAAGAGCTGAAGAAGGGCCTGTTTCTAAAATTTTACGGCGATATCTTTTCTCGTGTGATTTGTGCAAAGCTTATTGTTGAGAAGAATGAGCTGGTGGGCAGTAATTGTCACTTTGCCCATCGAGGAGAATGGTCTCACGCCAGTGGTGCTATCAAATTTTTGTATCTCCTGCCCGACGAGAGAGGGGAGAAAGAAAGAACGATCAGGGTGTGAGCTTCAATCGGGGAACATGCTGCTCACGTTGCTTTGAAATCTGGAAGCACACAAACCTCAGGCTAGGCTGCTGAGCCCCAACAGGAAGCTAATGCTAAATACTCAATGAGCCTTAAGCTTAAATATCCACGGCATTGAATCCTGCTGTCACATAATGCCAGTAATGCAAAGAGAGAATAATAACCAGAGTGCAGCTGCAGAGAAAGTTCAGATGAAACAACAATGCACGGGGTTTAATGAGGTCCATCGGAAATATATCCTTAGCATATGAGAGCTCCGGTCAATAGACAATAGACAATAGATGCAGGAGGAGGCCATTCGGCCCTTCGAGCCAGCACCGCCATTCAATGTGATCATGGCTGATCATCCTCAATCAGTACCCCGTTCCTGCCTTCTCCCCATACCCCCTGACTCCGCTATCCTTAAGAGCTCTATCCAGCTCTCTCTTGAATGCATTCAGAGAATTGGCCTCCACTGCCTTCTGAGGCAGAGAATTCCACAGATTCACAACTCTCTGACTGAAAAAGTGGGGAAGAAGCTGTTCTCGAGTCAGTTGGCACGTGCTATCAAACCTTTGTATCTTCTGCCCCGACGAGAGAGGGGAGAAAGAAAGAACGACCAGGGTGTGAGTGTTCCTTGAATATGTTGGCTACTTTCCCAAGGCAGCATGAATGGATATTGTTAAGGCGGAGATTGTCAGATTCTTGAGTAGTGAAAGTGTCAGGGGTTATGGGGCGAAGGCATGAGAATGGGGTTGAGAGGGAAAGGTAGATCAATGGCCAAGTAGACTTGATGGGCCGAATAGCCTAATTCTGCTCCCTAGAACTGATGAGCTTATGAAATGTAGATGATGTCAATGGTGGGGAGTCTAGTCTGTGATGGACTGGGCTACATCTACAACTCTCTGCCATTTCTTGAGGTGTTGGGATGAGCTTTTCCCAAATCTGTGCTGTGGCTTCTTTCAGTGCCTCAATGAGGTGGTAGTCAATCTGGACGCATTTTGTTCAACAGCTCAAGGGAGGAACTTGTAAATAAACCAAAGGATTCATCAATTCTGTTCAGCCTGATATGAAGAGACTCAAATGGCCGCCACGCCAACAGTCTGTCCTTTCTTCTTTTTGTTATTTTTAGTATGTGTTAAAAAGTATGTTTAGTGTTCCTTGGTTTGTTTTATGTGGGGGTCGGGGGAGGGGGGGGGGGGGGGGTTGGGGGAAACCTTTTTTTCAATCTCTTACCTCGACGGCGATGCGATTTTTTTCCATATCGTATCTCCATCCGCACATCGTGGAGTTGGCGGCCTTTCCTGGAGACCGACGGGCACTCCCAAGCCGCGGGAGTCTGCGGGACTTTAACATCGCGGGGCTTGAGATCCCTTTGCCGGGAATCAAAGCTCCAACCGCGGGGCCTGTGGACTTTAACATCGTGAAGCCCGCGGTCTCTGATAAGAAGAGGCCGACTCGGGAGCTCCATGCTGCGGAGAGTGTTTCAACCGCCCACACGAGGGAATTTCGATCACCCCGATGGGGGCTTCGATCGTCGGCTGCGGGGGCTTTGATCGCCCCGACTGCAGATGGTTCGACTGTCCCGACCGCGGGAGAACAAGAGGAAAAAGATTGGACTTCATTGCCTTCCATCACAGTGAGGAATGTGGGATCCACTGTGAGGGATGTTTATGTTAACTTTTATGCGGTGATGTGTCTTGTTGCTTTTCGCTTCGTATGGCTATATGGTAACTCAAATTTCACTGTACCTTAATTGGTACACTTGACAATAAACTGACCTTGACCTTGATTTGAGTCAACGTTGAGGATTTTGTCTGACCACTTTGTCACCACCTCTGCTGTGTACACATATAGTTAGGTTATAACTGACAGCGTTTACAGTGGAAGCTGGGACACTGGATACAAGGTACAACCAAAAAGTGCTGGAGCAACTCAGTGGGTCTGGCAACATCTCTGGAAGAATGCAAGACACAGATAGGTAACAGGTACGGGCGGCACAGTGGCACAGCGGTAGAGATTCTGCTTCACAGCGGCAGAGACCCGTACTCGATCCTGACTACAGTGCAGTCTGCACAGAATTTGTATGCTCTCCACGTGACTGTGTGGGTTTTCTCTGGGTGGTCCAGTTTGCTCCCAGATTTCAAAGATGTGCAGGTTTGTATGCTAATCGACTGTTATACATTGTCCGTAGCGAGAAGGATAGGACTGGTGAACGGGGTCAGCTGGTCGGCGTGCACTCCGGGCCTGTTTCTACACTACATCTCGAAAACTAAGTGCAAGTCTTTGGGATGTGGGGTGAAACTGGAGAACCCAGAGGAAACCCACGCGATAACAGAGAGAATGTGCAAACTCCAGACAGACAGCACCCAAAGTCAGGATTGAACCTGGACCTCTGGCGCTCTGAGGTAGACCCTCTATCAGCTGTGCCACCGTGCTGCCCAACTGTGAACCTGGATGTCATGTACCAGGCGAACACAGAGACCTGGCATGAGAGACAGAAGGATTGCACACACCTTACATATCACCCGCCCCATCAGCTATCACTTTTCCCATGACTTCCCACATTGGCCTTATTAGACACCTTAGATCCCACAGAACCAGAGCAGAAGCAACTCATCCTCAATCCCAAGGGAATGCCTGAGAATAAGAAGACTAAAGTGTCAGCCTTTACTGACAAACAGGATGTAATATGGCAAGCTGGTAAAATATGAAGAGTCAGTAGCTAAGTGTCAGAATGATAAAGTGCAAGTGGATTATTATGGTTTTGTCTGAGAATGGCCAGTGAGTTTCTGAAGAAGCCTGGATATTAGAGGGAGAACGGAATAAAGCATAAAGACCAAAGGATATTCATGGGGGTGGGAGGGAGGGGTCGGAGTTGGATCATGGAGGCGCGGGCCATTAACTGATGAAGAATGTTCAACACCTACAATCAATGGACAGCTGCCAGAGGGGGTGACGCACAAAACTATTGATAGGTGTCCAAGTAGATCATAATTCTGCAGGTGGAATGTGAGAGGCAATGAAAGAGGCGGAGCAACTGATGACCAACTCAAGTGGCATGGACATCCAACTGAACTGGTAAGGACATCCAACCCAACTGGAATGGAGTCCAACTCAACTGGAAAAGGACATTCAACTCAACTGGAAAGGACGTTCAACTCAACTGGAATGGAGTCCAACTCAACTGGAATGGACATCCAACTCAACTAGAATGGACATCCAACTCAACTGGTAAAGACATCCAACTCATTTGGAATGGAGTCCAACTCAACTGGAAAAGGACATTCAACTCAACTGGAAAGGACGTGCAACTCAACTGGAATACAGTTTGATGTTCGGTTTCACTGATAATGAGATTCAGTTACACAGGATGGATCTAATGTAGATAATTCCTCTCAGTTTTTAAAACAAGACAAGTGCTTTAAAATAACTAGTCACAATATCGTGGACATAGGAAAAATAATGTAACAAGACCATAAATTGGTCTTTATTTCACAGAACCTCTGCTTACTAAATCTGTCTCTGCACCGATTGGAAGAATTGGGATAAGAGCCATCTTGTGAAAGATTGATTCGAATTGCTTCAAGATGTATTAGACACTTAAGCGGTTTATAATGGGACCTATTACTGGCCTTAAAATCACCCTAATTAATCACAATGAGGTAAAAAAAATAATCTTGGACAGCAGTTGCAAATAGTTGGCAACATTGTGCTAGGTTGGTATCTGGCAATACTGCACAAATCAACAGAATTGAGTAAAATATAGGGAGTAAATTTGGAAGCCACTATCTTAACATTTATAGTACAGCACAGGAACAGGCCGTTCAGCCCACAATGCCCAAGCTGAGCATGATGCCAAGTTAGACTAATCTCTGTCTGAACGTGATCCAAGTCCCTCCATTCCCTGCATATCCATGTACCTATTTAAACGACACAAAAATGCCCCATTCATTTTCTCTTCATTGACCTAACAATAATGCATAGGCCATTAGTCACTGAAGTAGTTGAAAATATGAGGCTTGACAAATTTATTAGCTTAATTGTTTAATAATTAGCTATCTAGCCCTGGAAAATAAAGAAAATCGTGCAGGATTCACAACCTCAGAAGCCTTCAAAATTACTCACCGAGTACTTTCAAAGCATAGTAATTCAATAATGAGCAAAGTACAAGGTGCCAGAGGAACTCAGCAGGTTTGAAGGGTTGCGAACTGAAACGTCATCTGTCCATTCGGTTTCCTCCCACACTCCAAAGACGTACAGGTATGTAGGTTAATTGGCTGGGTAAATGTAAAAATTGTCTCTAGTGGGTGTAGGATAGTGGTAATGTACGGGGATCACTGGGCGGCACGGACTTGGAGGGCCGAAAAGGTCTGTTTCCGGCTGTATATATATGATATGATATGATATGATATCCTCCACAGGTGTTGCCTGATCCGCTGAGTTCTTGCAGCACGTTGTGTTTTGCTCAAGATTCCAACATCTGCTATTCCTTGTGCCTCGCCCGGTAATAATGACACAAGTATGGCAGGTGGCTTTTACACGGCAGGTGGCTTATACCTTATCTGAAAATGTTGATTGAACAATAAATCTTTCCCAGGACACTAAGGGGAACTCGTTCCTCTTTTTCAGAATGGTACCATTAGATAGTCTACATGATAGCACAAGAGGGGGACACAATTTATTCCCTCATCATGTATCTATACACTGTAAATGGCTCGATTGTAATCATGTTTTGACTTTCTGCTGCCTGGATAGCATGCAACGAAAGCATTTCACTGCACCTCGGTACACGTGACAATAAACTAAACTAAACTAATCCAAACAATAGAATTTCAGATATCACAACATCCTCTGAGTACTGCACTGGGGAGTTTGTTAAGATACATGCACTCAAGTCGGTGGAGTGGGATAGATTTCACTAATTAACAGTCATGGCAAAGGGATGTGCGCAGTGGGAGCAAACGTTGGGAATTTGGGAACCAAGTCTGAGGGACTCAGCGTGATTTCCCATGCATTATTTAATCATTTTATGAGGTGCTGCCAAATTACTAGCATATGTTTCTGTCAAAGATTTGTGCAGGAAATTTTGATAAATCCCATCCCTCATATGCAGATGCTAATTCTGCAGTGGGAGTTAGCCAAGTAAGTCTGTGGATCCATGAGTACTTTAAGCTAAGATTATTCTTATAAATTTAAAAAAGTATTTATATTTGTCTATCCGTCCATCTATCTATCTATCTATCTATCTATCTATCTATCTATCTATCTATCTATCTATCTATCTATCTATCTGTCTGTCTGTCTGTCTGTCTGTCTGTCTGTCTGTCTGTCTGTCTGTCTGTCTGTCTGTCTGTCTGTCCGTCCGTCCGTCCGTCCGTCCGTCCGTCCGTCCGTCCGTCCGTCCGTCCGTCCGTCCGTCCGTCCGTCCGTCCGTCCGTCCGTCCGTCCATCCATCCATCTATCTATCTATCTATCTATCTATCTATCTATCTATCTATCTATCTATCTATCTATCTATCTATCTATCTATCTATCTATCTATCTATCTATCTATCTGCATCTCTGGAGAAAAGGAATAGACCTTTGAGTTGAAACCCTTCTTCAGGCTGAGAGTCAGGGGAGATGAGAACAAGAGATGTGAAAAGGTACATAAAACAAAATAATGAAAGTTATGTAAAAGTAAAAAATCAAAGCCATCAACGATCTCTTTCTCTTAACTATCTCTATCCTCTCTCTTTCCCTCCCTCACACCATCTCTTATTCTCTCTCTCTCACTATCTTTCTCTTCACTGTCCTCTCTTTCTCTTCTCTCACTCTTGCCTTTTTTTCCTCGCTTCTCTCTTTCTCGTTCTCTCTTTCTCTCACTCTCGCACCTCTCTTTCTTTCGCACTCTCTCTTTCTTGTCTCGAAGCAACAGTACACAGTCAAAGCTGCTTGGAATATAAAAGGTCAACCCTATTCATTATGTGCATAATCAACAAACAATTTTAAAAAGGTCATCATAAGATGTAAAAACTCAGGAGAAAATCCAACCACTTTCGGAATTCACGAAACAGTAAATTTCTACAAATTTGCTGCTTAAATCCAGTTGGGTTTCTCAGAGGAAATGGATTCCTATTTGTCTGCTGACGTCCCTTGATCTAATCCTGCTGTTCTTCCAAATCCTTCATATTTGTTCTTTTACAGGATCTGGACATGTTAACAAGACCAGCATTTAATGCCCTTGAGAAGTTACAAATGAGCTTCTTCAGTGCTTTTAGTCAGGAAGTTCTGGGATGTCGACCCAGTTACAATGAAGGAATAATCATATACTCGTGATTTGCAGGAAATTCCTCCATCGAATAGTGAACAGCCTGGATAGAGTGGATATGGAGAGGATGTTTCCACGAGTGGGAGAGTCTCGGACCAGAAGTCAGACCCTCAGAATTAACCTGTTCAGTCCCACCCCGAGTATACTCAGGTTATGGTCATAGGGAAAAAAACTTGGCAGGGAACAGGTTAAAGGATATTCCTTTAGGAAGGAGATGTGGAGGAATTTCTTGAGTCAGAGGGTGGTGAATCTGTGGAATTCATTGCCACAGAAGGTTGCGGAGGCCAAGTCAATGGATATTTATAAGGCAGAAAATAGAGTTTCTTGATTAGTATGGGCATCAGGGGTTATGGGGAGAAGGCAGGAGAATGGGGTTAGGAGGAAGAGATAGATCAGCCATGATTGAATGGCAGAGTAGGCTTGATGGGCTGAATGGTCTAGTTCTGCTTCTATCACTTATGAACTTATGAAACGTGCAGGTGATGGTGTTCATATGAGCTACATTTAGCAGGTTCCATAAGCTTTTTCATTGTCAAAGATGATCGCTAGGCTCCTGGCAGGATGTAATATAAGCATCAAATGGATAAAACCACACAGGTTTGCATTAGGTTCTGATAACTGAGTGTAGACTGATGGAATGGTAATCAGCTAGATCAGAGTTGGCCTGCCTTTGCGAATGAGACATATCTTGGCAATCTTGGCGGCACAGTGGGTAGAGCTGTTGCCACACAGTGCCAGAGACCCAAGTTTAATCTTGACCTCAGGTGCTGTCTGTGCAGAGTTTGCACGTTCTGCATGTGACCGCATGGGTTTCCTCCGGGATCAGCCGTTCACATCAGTTATATGTTGTCCCACTTTCTCATCCACTCTCTACACACATGGGGTAATCATGTGTGTAGAGAAACCAATTAACCTACAAACCTGTATGTCTTTGGGATGTGGGTGGAAACTGGGGCACAAGAACACAAGAACACAAGAAAATAGGAGCAGGAGTAGGCCAACCGGCCCCTCGAGCCCGCTCCGCCATTCAACACGATCATGGCTGATCCTACCCCAACCCCCTTCCCACTATCGCCCTTCTTCCCACCCAAAAGAACCGTGTGATCTCTTGGGAGAGGCGAAAAACCGGATAAAAACCCAGGCCAATTTGGGAAAAAAATCCGGGAAATTCCTCTCCGACCCCAAGCTAGGCGATCGAAACTTGTCCAGGAGATTACTCAGGTCTTACTATACTAACCTTAGCTCATGTCCACTTCCCTGCCCGCTCCCCGTAACCCCTAATTCCCTTGTCTATTAAAAAACAATCTATTTCTGTTTTTAATTTATTTAACGTTCCTGCATCCACAGCTCCCTGAGGCAGCGAATTCCACAGACTAACCACCCTCTGAGTGAAGAAGTTTCTCCTCATCTCAGTTTTAAAAGAGCCCCCTCTTATTCTAAGATTATGCCCCCTAGTTCTGGTCTCCCCGATCATCGGAAACATCTTTAGCGCATCCACCCGATCAAGGCCCCTCACGATCTTATACGTTTCAATAAGATCGCCTCTCATTCTTCTGAACTCCAATGAGAAAAGTCCCAAACCTACTTAACCTTTCCTCATATGTCAACCCCCTCATCCCTGGAATTAACCGTGTAGAGAAAAACCCATGTGGTCACAATGAGAACGTACAAACTTCATATAGACGGCACCTATAGTCAGGATTGGCCCCAGGTCTCTGGTTAGGAAGGTTAATTAGCTTCTGTAAATAGCACCTAGTGTGTAGGGAGCGGATGAGAAAGTGGGGAAACATCGAACTAGTGTGAATGGGTGATCGAGGGTCGGCATGGAGTCAGTGGGCCACACAGGGCCTGTTTTCATGCTGTATCTTTAGTCAAAACGAAACACCTGAATCACCAAGGTATAAAAGGCACCAAACAGATCAAGTGCTGGTGAATGGGATTAGTACCGATGGGTACTCAGTATTCAGTGTGAACATGCTGGGTCAAAGTGCCTACTTGACTCTGGCTATTTCTTCCCGAAATCTCTTGTACAAATACAATAGCGTTCCATGCTGTGAATCAGCAGATAACATTGAGAGGCTGCAATTAGAGTGGTACCTTGAGCTGAACGTAACTTAATTCACATTATAATTTGTGAAATAAATTGATTTTTAGATTTGATTAGCACAAAGACAGACTCGTGATGAAGCTGGCAGCAGGAACTGAATGACTAGGTGCTGAAAGAGAAAGCAGAAACAGACAAGCTAAATGACTCATGAATAACTGAGAGGAACTAGAAGGCTGTGTATTTATATTTCCTCAAAGTTTAGTTTAGTTTAAAACACAGAGACACAAAGTGCTGGGTTATTCAGTGGGTCAGGCAGCATCTCCAGAGAACATGGATAAGTGACATTTTGGGTTAGGACACTTCTTCAGACTGACTGTGGTGGGAAGAAAAAGCTGGAAGAGAAAAGGGGGGGGGGAGCATAACAAAATGGTGAGTGTTAGGTGGATACAGGTCGGGGGGGGGTGTTGAATGGACAAAGACCAGAGATGAAAAGACAAAAGGTGTGAGATACTGGAGCACCCAGAGAAAACCCACGCGGTCACTGGGAGAACGGCTAAACTCCATACAGACAACACCCGTAGTCAGGATTGAATCCGAGTATCTGGTTCGGCAGGTTAATTAGCCTCTGTAAATTGCTCCTAGTGTGTAGGGAATGGATAAGAAAGTGGGATAACATAGGAATAGTGTGAAGGGGAGATTGATGGTCAGCATGAACTTGGTGGGCCGAAAAGCCTGTTTCCACGATGTATCTCTAAATGAAACAAAACACCTGAATCACCAAGATATAAAAGGCAACAGGTAGGTGACGTTTCAGGTTGGATACCTTCTACAGACTGATTGTGGTGGGGAGAATAAGTTGGAAGAAATGGGGGGGGGGGGGAGCAAAACAAAGCCTAGTGAGTGATAGGTGGATATAGGTTAGGGGGGGGGCTGTTGATTGGCAGGTGGCTGGACAAAAGCCAGAGGTGAAAAGACGAAAGGTGTGAGATAAGTATAGAAGAGGCACGAATTGTGAAGCCAGAGGAAGAGATATAGGTGGAAGGGAAGGGGAAAGGGGAGAAATACGTGCGCGTCTGGGACAGTGGGGGCAAAGGGGAAAGTGGGTAACGAAGAAAGGGGGTTGTTTGTGGGTTCGTTTAATTAAGAGATACAGCATGGAAACAGGCCCTTCAGCCCACCAACCACACCAATAATCCATCAGCCATTCACATTAGTTCTATGTTGTCCCAGTTTCCCATCCATTCCCTACACATTAGAGGCCAATTAACCTACAAACCTTGTGGTCTGTCTTGCCCCACAGGATTGTGACCACCTCAATAAAGTTACTCCTCAGCATCTGACGCTCAAAGAAAAAAAACTCCTGCCCATCCGCCCTCTCCCTAAAGCTCAAACCCACGAGCCTATGGAACATTCCAGTGAATCTCTTCGGCACTATTTTCAAACTTAATGACATCCGTCCTGTAGCTGGATGACCAGAATTGCACACAGTGCACAGGTCTCCCCAATGACTTGTATAGCTGCATCATGCTGTCTTAACTTTTGTGCTCAATACCCTTCCCAATGAAGGCAACTCTGTGGGCATGATCAAAAATAAGCATCCTTTTATCGTTCAGAAACCGATCCCATAATACTTTTAGGAACACGTGTTAAGAATTTCCACTAGTTTTCTCTGGTGTCAATGTATAACTGTGCTTCTTGGACGGATCGTGGAAAAAACCATCAGCTTAATTGACAACATTAGGGGCAGCAGAGTGGCACAGCTGGAAGAGCTGCTACCTCATAGCTCACATGGACCTGGGTTCGATCCCAACCTCAGGTGCTGTCTGTGTGGAGTTTGCACATTCTCCCTGTAACTATGTGGGTTTACTCCGGGTGCTCTGGTTTCCTCCCACATCCCAAAAACGTGGGCGAATTTGTAAGTTAATTGGCCTCTCGTGCAAACGGATGCGAAAATGGGAATAACATCGAACCAGTATGAACGGGTGATGGATAGTCAGCATGGACTCGATAGGCCGAAGGGCCTGTTTCCACGCTGTGTCTGTAAACTAAAACAAAACCAAACTAAACTAAGAGAACTTCTTTCATAAAGTCACATGTGGCATTAATATAATTACAGAATGAGCCAGAACCTGTGGTTGCCGCAAAATAATGACACTTCCTACAATCACAAAGGAAGTTCTCACAAAGACCTGAGTAATATTTGTAAGGAGGTCTAATTTTCTGATTATCTGTTGCTGTTCTTGGAACCCAGCAACTGTGACGTCATCCAATTGGTTGTGCTGTCAGCCATGTTAAAGAATTCTCACCAACAGAAAATGTATTAATTTTATAACCGATACTAAATGAATTTTGAGCTGCAGTCGTTTGATTGAACTGGAAACTGAAAAATCATAAATATGCTTCAGAAAAAAATAAGAAATATGTTAAAATCACTTGAATTTTTATATTTCCATTTCAGCAACCTGTTCTCCTCATACATTGTTAATTATGTAGAGTGGGATTGTGTGATAAGCAGTAAGAATGGCTTAGAATGCCATTAAAACTTAAGCAGTCCTCGTGTAGTCAAGCATATGATTCTGTGAATAATTTGTGTTGGTAAATAGCCATGGTGCACAAATTTCAGCTTGATTGCAAGCAGGGAAGACTGCAAAAAGAAAATGCTAATGAAAAAGAACACAAAGTGCTGGAGTAACTCAACGGATCAGGGAGCATCTCTGGAGAACATGAACAGGTGACGTTTCGGGTCAGGGCCCTTCTTCAGAAGCCTTTTTATTGTGTAAACAAGCATCAGCATTCTTGCCTCTCCAACATGCTAACATAAATCTGGCTGCATTTTTGGGAACAACTTTTCGGCCAGCACAGTGGCACACAGTGGTCGATGGGTTGCCTCCCAGTGCCAGAGGCCCAGGTTTATAGACAATAGACAATAGGTGCAGGAGTAGGCCATTCAGCCCTTCGAGCCAGCACCGCCATTCAATGCGATCATGGCTGATCACTCTCAATCAGTACCCCGTTCCTGCCTTCTCCCCATACCCCCTCACTCCGCTATCCTTAAGAGCTCTATCCAGCTCTCTCTTGAAAGCATCCAACGAACTGGCCTCCACTGCCTTCTGAGGCAGAGAATTCCACACCTTCACCACCCTCTGACTGAAAAAGTTCTTCCTCATCTCCGTTCTAAATGGCTTACCCCTTATTCTTAAACTGTGGCCCCTTGTTCTGGACTCCCCCAACATTGGGAACATGTTATCTGCCTCTAATGTGTCCAATCCCCTAATTATCTTAGGTTTGATCCTAACCTCAGCTGATGTCTGTGTGGAGTTTGCACGTTATTCCTGTGACCGCGGGTGTCTCTTCCAAGAGCTTTGCTTTTCTCCCCTATCGCAAAGATGTGCAGGTTTGTAGGTTAATTGGCCCTCTGTAAATTGCCCTAAGGTGTGGCTGAGAAAGTGGAATAACGTAGAGCTAGTGTAAATGGATGATCGATGGTCGGCGTGGACTTGGCATGCTGAAGGATCTGTTTCCATGCTGTATCTCTAAACTAAACTTTGATTCCAACATTAAGCCACACGATGCAGAATTCCAAAGTTGTTGTCGGTTTTGTGGAATAATGAGGGTGACTCTGGCATTTCACCATCAAGGAGAAGGACATGGATGATGCTAAGAGTTATGGAGGAGTTTGTTGATATTCTAGAGCTGTTGATATAAAGTAGGAGGAGTTGTTGAATGTCTTGTAAAACATTATGGTGGACCATGGACACAAAATGCTGGAATAACTCAGTGGGACAAGCAGCATCTCTGGAGAGAAGGAATGGGTGACGAATTTTTCGGGTCGAGACCCTTCTTCAAACTCTTCAGATTGAGTCTGAAGAAGGGTCTTAACCCAAAACGTCACCCATTCCTTCTATCCAGCATTACTCCAGCATTTTGTATCTATATTCGATTTAAACCAGCATCTGCAGTTCCTTCATACACATTAAGGTGGACCAGATGGGACAGAAGCCGGGGAAGAGATTGCTGGGGATAGACACAAAATGCTGGAGTAAATCAATGGGTCAGGCAGCATCTCTGGAGAAAAGGAATAGGAATTCAACACTCACTGAAAGTAAGCATGCAGGTACAGCAGGCAGTGAAGAAAGCTAATGGAATGTTGGCCTTCATAACAAGAGGAATTGAGTATCGGAGTAAAGAGGTCCTTCTGCAGTTGTACAGGGCCCTAGTGAGACCACACCTGCAGTACTGTGTGCAGTTTTGGTCTCCAAATTTGAAGGACATTCTTACTATTGAGGGCGTGCAGCGTAGGTTCATGAGGTTAACTCCCGCAATGGCGGGATTGTCGTATGTTGAAAGACTGGAGCGACTGGGCTTGTATACTCTGGAATTTAGAAGGATGAGAAGGGATCTTATTGAAACATATAAGATTATTAAGGGGTTGGACAAGCTAGAGGCAGGAAACATGTTCCCGGTTGGGGGAGTCCTGAACCAGGGGCCACAGTTTAAGAATAAGGGGTAGGCCATTTAGAACGGAGATGAGGAAATATTTTGTCACTCAGAGAGTTGTGAAGCTGTGGACCTCTCTGCCTCAGAAGGCAGTGGAGGCCAATTCCCTGGATGCTTTCAAGAGAGAGTTAGAAAGAGCTCTTAATGATAGCAGCATCAAAGGATATGGGGAGAAGACAGGATTGGGGTACTGATTGTGGATGATCAGCCATGATCATGGTGTTGGCTCGAAGGGCCGAATGGCCTGCTCCTGCACCTATTGTCTATTGTCTATTGAATTGAGCCTGAACCGCCAGACACTGATGGGCTGACCTGATGAAGGTTTATGAATTATAGGAGGCATACATAAGGTACACAAAAATTTTCCACAGGTTGGAAATATCAAAGACATGAAGGCATAGGTTTAAGGTGAGAGGGGAAAAGCTCAAAGGATATAGGTGTGGTAGATTTTTTATACAGAGAATTAGAGGTGCCTGGAACACAGTGCTAGGAAAGGTGGTAGAAGCAGGCATGAAGCAACATTTAAGAGGCATTTGGACAGAAAAATTAAGTGCCAGGGAATGAAGGGATATCGACCACGTGCAGGCAAATGGGATTAGTTTACATCAGTGTTTATTTTGTGATGGTTCTCATTCAAACAAGATTCATTTACTGCAGCCAATAGCATTGAGTTATATACAGACCGAGATCTTTTTGTCTACAAAAATAACACTGGTTTAGATATGCAGTATCTAATTGATTGAATTGAATTGAATTGATTGATTGAATGATACAGCATGGAAGCAGGCCCTTCGGCCCACTGAGTCCATGCTAACCATCGATCACCCGTTCACACTAGTTCCATGTTATCCCACTTTCTCATCCACTCCCGACACGTTGGGGGCAATTTGCAGAGACCAATTAACTTACAAACGTGCACGTCCATGGAATGGAGAAGGATACCGGACCACCCGAAGAAAAACCAACACAGGAACAACGTGCAAACTCCACACAGACAGCAACCGAGGTCAGGATCGAACCCAGGTCGCCAGCGCTGAGAGTCAGCAGCTCTACCAGCTGTGCCACTTTGGTGGAATAAAGGCCCTGTTCCTGTGTTCTATGTTTATTATTGTGATAACATTTGTAGCTTTAGTAGCAATTAACTTAAAATATATTGTTGAGTACATAAAAGAATGAGCATCTCTTAACATTGTCCTGTTACTTTACGGTCTCTAACACATGAATTACAACGTTGCAATCCCACGATAATAATTAGGAATCATTTGAGGCTGCATCTCATCTACCTGATATATCCACTAATGTCGCTTTGTCCTATTAACTGGTTGCTCGTGAAGGTGTCCTGTGAAGATGCTATGAAATAAGCCGTCATGGGCAGATCCATGCGTTGGTAGACTTTGGTGTGATCTTGATTGAAGATGCAGCAGTCTGTGGAGGTTACGTATCGCAGGAAGCCACAGGGAGACATCAGCTTTCTTTTCAGCTTAGCTGCGTGACAGAATAATGATTAAAAATAGATTTTATTTCTATTTTCTCTTCCTCACCTCTTTTACAGAGGTTGAAACACACCAGAATGCATTCTGACAGGGGTGAGGTACCCTCATGGAACTCTGTCAGGCTGGCCATTATTCACTCCTGATTCTTGGCACGGTGCCGGGGGTAAGTTGACACACAAGGCTGTCGTGGAACAAGACTTTAAGAGCCCAAGAATTTCCGGACAAGCAGGGACAAGTGTGGAGTCAAAGAGCGCAATCATTCTTCCTGTCCTACAGCATAAAGGTTTCCCCAAAGGTCACTCCAGGTCAGCTCATTCCTGGACTCTGAACTAGCGAAAACAAAAGTAATGATATTTTCTTTTGCACAAGCTAATTACAAAGATGCAGTGATCTTGCAATGCAAAACTGAATACAAGAAGTGTGAAATGGAACGTCAGTAATGTACAGTGTGTGCAGTAAAACTTTGGAAACTTGAGAATGAAAAGCAAAGTTATATGAAATTCCCTGCATATACAGTCATGGAGCCCAGCAATATCTTAGTAGCTTATTAGGCAAATGGTTATTTAATATTATCACCAGTCGGTTCAAGAATTTGGGGCGGATAAATTAATTATTTCATTCCATTCAAACATTCCATTGACATTCTCTCGACAGTCATTTGACTGATTCTCCAGCTATTTTGAAATATCATCAGTTCTTTAAAAAGAATGAAGCTCAGGTCCTCTGGAGTATATTTGTTAGAAAGGTTCGTCAGCAACAGGGTTATATTATTCTGCTTGCACTCAACAAAAAGTTAAATGAAAAGTTATAGAGTCAGAGTCATACACTGTGGAAACAGGTCCTTTACTCATCCATACCAACCAAAATGTCCCATTTAGCCCATATCACTCTCAACCTTTCCTATTTATGTACCTGTCCAAATGTCTTTTTATTGTTGTTATTGTACTTGCCACAACTACCTCCTCTGGCAGCTCGTTCCATATACCCACCTCCCTCAAAGTTAGAAAAAGTTGCCCCTCAGGTTCCTATTGAATCTTTCTACTCCCATCTTAAACCTATGTTTTCTGGTTCTTGATTCCCCTACCCTGGTAAAAGGGCTCCTTATGGTGCAAGAGGCTGAGAGATGATCTTATAGTGATGTATAACATCATGACGGGAATAGATAGGATGAATGCACATTTCACCCAGGGCAGGGGAATCATGAACAAGAGGACATAGATTTAAGGTGAGAGGGGAAAGATTTAATAGGGACCTGAGGGCAACTTTTTCACTGAGAGGGAGGTGGGTACATACAACGAGCTGCCAGAGGAGGTTGTTGAAGCAGGTACTATAACAACATATAAAAGACACTTGGATAGGTACATGGATAGGAAAGGCTTGGGGGGATATGGGCCAAACGTGGGCAGATGGGACTAGCTAATCTTGGTCAGCATGGACAACACAGCAAACACAAAATGCTCGAGGAACTCAACAGGTCAAGCTGCATCTGTGAAGGGAATGGACAGATGACGTTTTGGGTCATGGGGATGTTTTCAATTCTGCCACCTTCGTTGCCTTCGCCTCTAAGGACTTTGGAAGAGTTTTACCATTCCCTTGAAGAACCTGGTAAACAGGCCTTGTGGTTTGCAATATTAGACTTCTTTTATAAAAGGCATTTCCCCACTTTATATTCTTTTTAGAGATACAGCCTTGAATCAGGCCCTTCGGCGCCGACAATCAATTGCCCGTTCGCGCTAGTTCTATGTCACACACTGACTCAGTTACTCCAGCACTTTGCCCGTTTGCCTGTTCACGCTACCAATTGCCCGTTCGCGCTAGTTCTATGTCACACACTGACTCAGTTACTCCAGCACTTTGCCCGTTTGCCTGTTCACGCTACCAATTGCCCGTTCACGCTAGTTCTATGTCACACGCTGACTCAGTTACTCCAGCACTTTCCTTAATAAACCAGTATCTGCAGTTTAGAATTTGGAGGATTCGCGTAGAAAACGGGCTCTTTGCCCACTGAGACCTTGCCAATCAGCGATCACCCTGTACACGAGCGCTATCCTACACGCTAGGGACAATTTACAATTTACAGAAGCCAATCAACGTACAAATCTGCACGTCTTTGGAATGTGGGATGAAACCAGAGCACCCGGGGTCAGATTGAACGTGGGTCTCTGGCCCTGTAAGGCAGAAACTCTACCACTGCGCCGCGATGATCGTTGTTGCTACATTATTTGATGAGGAGCTTTCAAGATCCAGAGTTGTGAGCTGTGGATTCTACTGAGGAAAGAATCAATACTTACATCTCATCACTGGCTCATGGTATTGCATCATCGATAAGGTGGTCTGTTCATCTGCGTACATCTCATGCTGGTCATGCGTCAGAAAGTACAGCAGATCAAAAGTCGTAAGGTTTTTGCCATCAGAAGAATATTGTTTGAATAAGTCGTGAGGCACTGATCGCCTGGTGAAAACCTTGTAAATATAAATAAAGTCCTCTGACCCAAATTTCCGATGTTTCACTTTGTCAATAGCCTGTACAATAGCAAACATGACAGCAAGATTACTCAATTGCATTTAACCAACAACTAAGACCATAAGACATAGGAGCAGAATTAGGCCATTCGGGCCACTGGGTCTACTCCGCCATTCAATCATGGCTGATCTATTTTTCCCTCTCAACCCCATTCTCCTGGCTTCTCCCTGAAATCTTTGACACCGTTGGTAATCAAGGGCCTATCAATCCCCACTTTAAAAACACCCGATGTCTTAGCCTCCACTGCCATCTGTGACAATAAATTCCACAGATTCATCACCCCCTGGTTAAAGAAATTTCTCCCCATTTTCATTCTAACTAAACAATGATTAAACACTACAGTACAGGAATAGGTCCTTCTGCCTATGATGTCTGTGCCAAACATGGCACCAAGTTAAACTAATCTCTGACAGTATGTGATCCGTGTCACTCCATAAGCAGTAACTTTATTGGAAAAAAGTGTTCACATATTTTATAACACCACCATATCATCAGAATTAGAACATAGAACATAAAGTAGTACAGTGTAGGAAGGAACTGCAGTTGCTGGTTTAAACCAAAGATTGACACAAAAAGCTGGAGTAACTCAGCAGGTGGGGCAGCATCGCTGGAGAAAAAGAATAGGCGACGTTTCGGGTCCTTCTTCAGACTGAGAGTCAGGGGACAGGGGAACGAGAGATAGAAAAGGTACATAGGACAAATGAATGAAAGATATGCAAAAAGCAACGATGGTCAAGGAAAGGTGGAGCCCACAATGGTGCATTGTTGGCTGTGAGATTGGTAAATAACAAGTTATACAGACAGTGAAACTCAACAGGACAACAGTGAAACTAGTACGACGACTAGAGTGGGGGAGGGACGGAGAGAGAGGGGATGCAAGGGTTACTTGAAGTTAGAGAAATCAATATTCATACCGGAGAATTATAGAGCAGTGCAGCACAGGAACAGGCCCTTCGACCCATAATGTCTGGGCCGAACATGATGCCAAGTTAACCTAATCTCTACCTGCATGGATCCATATCCCTTTATTACCTGGATATCCAAAGGCCTATCTAAAAAGCCTCTGAAACGCCACAGGGTATCTGCCTCCACCACTATCCCCGGTAGTGTAGTGCACTCCAGGCACCCACCACCCCCTGTGTAAAATCCTGCCCCGCACATGCTATTTCCGATCATATTTCTGTAACTTATAAATAATTACTCCAACAGCTATTGAAGAATAGATTTGTTGCCATCGCCATTTCCAATACTGACCTTCAGATAGTTCTCTGTGTAAATGTTGGCCATAGGAATGTCCAGTTTCTGTAGAAGTTCAATGGTTTTTAGCAAATCTATGTCTCCATTCCTGAAGTCAAATTTAGTGGAAAGAAGGAGCCATCTACACTCAGCTGTTAAGGGCTTCTCATCAAGTTTCCGTTCACACAAAACCAAACAAATTCGGAAGAACTCAGTTTGGTCTTCCGGCAATAACAATGCATCAACATCAGAGATCCTTCATGTTCGCCGCGTTTACTCCTGTCATTGTTTTTTCACAGGGACCTTATTAACACATTTAATCTCTACAGAGTACTTGGTCAGGTGAACAGGCATCTGTGTATTCGATGTAGCTTTGTTTCCCTACCACCACCCCACCCCACCCTGGTGCGCACACATTGCTCTCACCATCTCCACTACCCCTTCCCCTACACCATGCAATCATCTCCCATCCCAAGTCATCCATTTTCCTTTCATCCCCCCCTCTTTCCCCTCCCCCATGTCCAAATTCCTTCCTCTGGCTTTGCATTTCATTTATTCTCTTTTCTCCTTATCCAGCATCCTTTTATCTCCTTCTCACCTCTAATCGCTTACTCCATCCATCTGTGAATCCAACCCCCCCCACTCACCTGTACCCACCTATCACTTGCCAGATTTTGTCCTTCTCCCATCTCTCTGTTGCAGCTTTCTCCCTCCCCCCCACCCCCACCCCTACTACAACCAGTGAAGAAGGGTCCTGACCCTAAACGTCACCTGTCCATTCCCGCCACATTTGCTGCCTAATCCGCTGAGATCCTCCAGCACATTGTGCTTTGCTCAAGATTCCAGCATCTGCAGTTTCTTTGGTCTCTACCCTTGCTTCACTACGTAAGCCTGAGTTTTACTTCCATCACGGTAATTATAGCATTTATCGTTTATGTTTTATAATTAACACTATAAACTATAAATACTGTAGTCCATTAATTAACCCACAATTAACCAATTAATTAATTAATTAATTGGTTGATTGATTAATAGTTGATTTATAGTCATTAATAATAGATATAAACAACCAGTGTTAAACATATATAAAGATTGGAATAGGCTGCGAAAGGATATTCGGATTCCTTCTGAACTTCGCACTGATATTGCGGTTGTCGAACAGTTTCCATCTCCAATGGACGAGCACTTCACAACTTTGTGTATCAACTGAATCGTACGTGTGTGTGTCAACAATAAATATGTCATTCCAGATTATTCACTCCAATCGGAAGATCATCCCAAGCACCAAACAGTTCATCATCTACAATGGGCAAGTGGCAAGGGAAAGGCTTTGATCCTCCTCGGCAGCAATGGCTGTTGAGGTCATAGACGCACACTTGTTACAAGGCGACCCAGTGGCCCAATGGGAGAAGAGGTAACTCTGAGCGACCATGTCACTGAAGCTCGCTTGTTACAAAGCGACCCATTGGTCCAATGAGAGAAGAGATGGCTCTAATCAATGATGTCATTGAAACCCACTTGTTGCAACGTGACCCGGTGGCCCATTGAGAGAAGAGATGCAGTGATCACATGGCTCAGTGCTAGAACATAGAACATATATCAGCACAGCACAGGAACATGCCCTTCGGCCCACAATGTCTGTGCCGAACATGATGACAAGTTAAACTAATCTCATCTGCCTGTACATAATCCATATTCCTCTATGCCCTGCACTTTCATGTGCCAATCTGAAAGCCTCTTAAACTCCACAATGAAATACTGTGCTGATACGAACTCTGCAGATACGAACACTCAAGAACAACTTATTTTGCAATCATCAAGGGCAGCAAGTGAAATATTGATTTTCATAAAAAGCACTGGAATGAGCACGCACTAAAGGAAAAAAATTACATTGGCAGAGCAAGATAGTGCAGTCAATTGGTCACTCTGTTACAGAGCTCGTACAGGGGCAAAACGTCCTCCTTCCACGTTTTGCAATTCCATCTATAAAGTACTTGAATTTCCCTTGCGACTTTCCTTTGAAGTTCCTTTGAAGATCCAGAGCACTTCAAAGCCCTCAATGCATCTCCCTCAGTTCTCTACTTATCCGCGTGCCCATCTAAAAGTCTCTCAAATGTCACTATTGTGTCTGCTTCCCCCACTATTCTCACGGCATAAGTGATGAAAGATCATAATACTAAAGAGCAGATTGGTGCACAGTGTTGAAGGTTGGGTTGAGCCGGGGAAAAAAATGTATGTCAGGCAAGAAAAGGTCAATAATCATTGGAGGAAAGTACAGTCAAAAAGATGAAGCGAGCGAGCTTCATGTTGAGCCTTGCTTGGTTTTCATTATATCCCAAAAAAATGTCAATACATTTTCATATTATTTTGTATTTCTCACGTTCCTTTATGAAATGCATTCAGGATCACTGTATAAACGAACCAACTGCCAAATTTTTCCACAAGCTCCCACTGAGATAAACGGGCAGTTACAGTAATCAGTTTTTGGAATTGCTAGAAAGAATTTGAACTAAAATGCTGTGAATACTGTTTCCAACTTCACTAAATAGTAAATTATCTCAAATGAAACTGTGCCTGAATGAAATAGTCTCCAGAAATGTTCAAAGGACCATTTGAGACAACTTATAATTACTTTTAGTTTAGTTTAGAGATACAGCGCGGAAATAGGCCCTTCGACCCACCAAGTCCACGCCGACCAGTGGTCCCCGTACATCCGCACTATCCTACACACTAGGGACAATTTACAATTGTAACTGAAGCCAAATTAACTTCCAAACCTGTACGTCTTTGGAGTGTGGGAGGAAACAGTAGCACCCAAAGAAAACCCACGCAGTCACAGGGATTACGTACAAACTTCGCACAGGCAGCATCTGTACTCAGTTTCGAACCCAGGTCTCTGGCGCTGTGAGGCAGCAACTCTACTGCTGCGCCACTGTGCCGCCCGTGTCTCTGGCACTGTGAGACAGCAGTTCTACTGCTGCGCCACTGTGCCATCCACTCGCACAATAGTGAGGTGCAGAGATGGCAAATAGTCACATTGTAAACTCTCCTTCATCGATCAGGGCTTTGAGTACAAGGGTCAGGAAGTTAATCCAACATAATTGGGTGCATTTGAAGTTGGTTGCATTTATGGTTAGATCGCATTTTTTGGTTAGGTGTGCAGTGTGCATTTCTCGTCGCCCCGTTACCGGGAGGATATAACTGCATTTAAAAAGCACTTGCACAGGTACATTGACAGGAAAGTTTGAGAGGGATATGAGCCAAACATGGGCAAAGGAGACTAGATTAAATGGGGCATCTTGGTTGGCTTGGACGAGTTGGGCCGAATGGCCTGTTTCTATGCTGTGACTCAATCATGATTCCCAGCTTGAGATCAGTTACCTTTCCCTTCCTTGGATGGCTCTGGAGGCAAGGGACCAGGAAATCAGGTAATAACGTGGAAGGGTGTTTGAGGGAGAGAAATTAAGTGTACTCTGTAGATATTTAAAAATCATTATAATGTTGCAATCTCGTAAAAAATACAATAGAGCTGGCAGCAAAATGAGAAGCATATGTTGACAATTAACACCCTGCAACTGTTCTGCGTAAATAAACATTTTACAACACTGCGATAAGATTTTCTAATTATACACTAATAAGTCCTGTAATTGAAAAGACGTGTGCATTTCACATCTAGACATCATTAGGGATACTGAGGGACTGAATTTATGCCATCCAGAAGTTTAATGCGAAGTCCAGGTCCCAATCTTTATTAATTCGCATATCTTGATGTTGGTTTAATATGCCGTGCTGGTGAACCACAAGTACCAGTTTATTAGCTGGGGTGAAAATATTAATCATCAACTTGCTGCACATTCCCAGTTACTCGTTTAGTTTAGTTTCCCTTATCATGTATCTATACACTGTAAATGGACTGATTGTAATCATATATTGTCTTTCTGCTGACTGGTTAGCACGCAACAAACAGCTTTTCACTGTACCTCGGTACACGTGACAATAAACTTAACCGAGTTTCAGCACGGATACAGGCCCTTCGGCCCACCGAGTCGGCACCGACCAGCGATCCCCGCACACTTACACTCTCCTACGCGCGCGAGGGACAATTTACAATTATACCAAGCCAATTAACCCAGAAATCTGTACGTCTTTTGAGTGTGGGAAGAAACCAGAGATCCCGGAGAAAGCCCACGCAGGTTACGGGGAGAAGATACAAATTCTGTGCAGACAAGCAGCCGTAGTCAGGATTGAACCCAGGTCTCTGGCGCTGCAAAGCGGCATTGTATTAGTCCCTAATACATCCCAATAGTTTCATATCATATCATATCATATATCTACAGCCGGAAACAGGCCTTTTCGGCCCTCCAAGTCCGTGCCGCCCAGTGATCCCCGTACATTAACACCCACTAGGGACAATTTTTACATTTACCCAGCCAATTAACCTACATACCTGTACGTCTTTGGAGTGTGGGAGGAAACCGAAGATCTCGGAGAAAACCCACGCAGGTCACGGGGAGAACGTACAAACTCCTTACAGTGCAGCACCCGTAGTCAGGATCGAACCTGTGTCTCCGGCGCTGCATTCGCTGTAAAGCAGCAACTCTACCGCTGCGCTACCGTGCCGCCTCATATTTGAATCACCTTGCCTCATATGACAGTAAACCCTCGTTATAACGGACCATTGAGGGGGGAATTGTGTCTGTTATTGCCGATAGTCCAATATAACCAAGTAAGGGATCCGCTCCAACCACTTTGCGGTCGCTCTGTAAAAAACAATGAGTCTTTTTCAAATATAAAGTTATTTTTCAAAGCTAAAAATTAATTTTTGGGACTGCAAGCTGAAAATTTTAAAAGCTTTTTTTTACAATGTTCAATGGTGTTAGGTATCGATAGGAGCAATTGCTTGTCAATATCAATACCATGTTAATTTCAATACTTTATCAATATGAATACCATGTCAATTTCAATACTTTATCAATATCAATACCATGTTAATTTCAATAGTTTATCAATATCAATACCTTGTTAATTTCAATGCCTTGTCAATTTCTATGCCTTGTCAAGTTCCATGCCTTGTCAATTTCAATGCTTTGTCAATTTCAATGCCTTGTCAATTTCAATGCCTTGTCAATTTCAATAACCTCCACAGTGTAACTAGCAGGCCGTGTTCTTAAAGAGACAGTCCACTATAACTGAAATCCATTATAAAGAGATCCGTAACGAGGATTTACTGTATTAATAATTTGAACTCAGAGTAGTCCAGTGCAATTTTCCTTTGCCCCATAGTTTGCATCATTATAATTCATTCAAGCTGCTGCCTCACTAGAGACCCAGGTTCAATCCTGATCTCGGGTGCGTGTGGGGTTTGCATGTTCTCCCTGTGACTGTGTAGGTTTCCTCTGGGTGCTCCGGTTTCCTCCACTTCCCAAAAATGTGTAGGTTTGTAGGTTAATTGTCCCTCTGTAAATTGCCCCAAATGTGTAGGAAGTGGATAGGAACGTGGGATAATATAGAACTCGTGTGAAAATGGGTGATTGATATTCAGCATGGACTCTTTACTTTGGACTTTACTTTAGGGATACAAGTTGGCCCACTGACTCTGTGCCAACCCGTGATCACCCCGTACATTAATACTATCCTACACACGAGGGACATTTACAATTTTATAGAAGCCAAATAACCTACAAACCTGTACGCCTTTGGAATGTGGAAGGAAACGGGAGCATCCGGAGAAAACCCACGGAATCACAGGGAGAACGTGCAAATTCCATACACATGACACCCATAGTGAGGATCGATCCCGGTCTCTGACGCTGCAAGTCAGCAACTCTACTGCTGTGCCACTGTGCCGCCCTAAAAAGCTCTATTTCCATGCTCCATCCCTAAATGGAACCAAACTAGGTCAAGATTTCCAATCTAGTTTCAGTAATACACTTCAGTTATACCCACAAAATACTCTATTTCAAATAATTAAAAGCAATAAATAAAACAATAACTATATAAAAATGTGATTTCTCTTAATCGTGCACTTTATTCCCACTGCCCTACCATCTCCATTCAAATGGAAGTGCTTTGGATGTTGCACCAGGTGTAATAACACTGGCTTCTAAGCCTTCACAGTTGATGATACAATGAATGGGCAAGTCATGACATCATCTTCAAAACTGTGGTTCAGAAGCATTGTTGTGGTTACTTTCTAATGGTGGTTCATATTGTTTCCCTCTCATCACTGCACTTGCTGAGCTGTTTGGTCCCTCCACCTTGTTGATCATTGGTATTATCATCATTTCCCTGGCCTCTCTCTGTTAAGGGCCTGTCCCACTTTAGGCGATTTTAAGGCGACTGCCGGCGACTAGGCTGTCGTCGACAGTTCGCGGGGTGTCGTGGGCATGATCGTGAGGAGTCTTCCAAGAATCTTAGTGGATCTCAGCGCGTCGCTGAGAAATCATCCGGAGTGAAATTTCTCGGCGACAGCTGGCTTGTCGCCGGGCATCGTTGCTTATTGCGGGCGCTGTCGCCTGCTGTCCCCAAGTTTGCTAGGTTCTCTTAAATGTATTTAGAAGCACATAATATTAAAATAAGTAAAGTAATTTCAAAATACCATAAAATGCTTGTGTTTAGCCAATTTATTTACCGTCAGGACATTTGACAGGTAGATTGGAGGCGACAGTTTGACGGTCAGGTAAGCGGGGGAATTTTCATGATGTTTATGGCCATCAGCCACTACATTTAAAGTGGGCTCCCAACCCAGATATGCAACCCAGAAACCAGATATGCATCCCCTGTACACTTTCAAAGAATGCCCACACACCTTTCACAAAAATCCACTTAACCACTTTAATTTTTTTTTTTTAATACAGCTATTAGTAAACTGGAAGTAAATCCAGTTTATGCGTTGATACAGTGATGCTTGGTTTTTAAGTAACCCACACAAGATGTTATATTTCAAAACTCTCAAGTACTTACCGACTTGTCAGTGATTTCAGCGAAAATTAGGACGCCGGAGAAGCATTGACAGCGTGGGAATTTCGATGTTTCCGAAGACGGTGTAATCTCGACCTGACTCGGCATTGTCGTGGTCATTGTCGTCAGGTAAAAGAAAATTTTGTCGATCTGCCACGACTTTGACAGTCGCCGGCAGTCGCCTAAAAAATCGCCTAAGGACAGGCCCTTTAAGCATTTGAAGAGTGTCAAGTCAAGAGTCAAGAGTTTTTAATTGTTATATTGACAACAGAACAATGAAAGTCTCAGTAACAGCAGCTTAAAAGGGCTATTAACGCAATGCACACAGATCATATATAATATTTAATATTTTAATAAACATCCAGGGCGGCACAGTGACGCAGCAGTAGAACTGTTACTTTGCCACCTGAAGCCCGGGTTCCATCCTGACTATGGATGCTGTCTATCACGACAGCTTACTGATATTGAATTATTTATGCAAGGTAAGACGGGGCTTTAAATAATGATGTTGACAACTTGTTACTAGCATCTTAATGGCTAACATAGAAATTGGTTTGATCATTATGTCTCTGGGGTGTGGATGACACAGTGGCACAGCTGATAGAGCCGCTGCTTTACTATAAACTGAGGTCCGGGTTCGATCCTGACGACGGGTGCTGTCTGTACGGAGTTTGTACATTCGCCCTGTGACTGCGTGGGTTTTCTCTGGGTGCTCCGGTTTCCTTCCACACTTTAAAGACGTACAGGTCTGTAGATTAATTGGCTTCAGTTTTTAAAAAAATGTAAATTGTGTAGTGTATAGGATAGTGCTAGAGTATGGCGTGATAGCTAGTCGGCGCGGGCTCGGTGGGCCTACTTCTGTGCTGTGTCTCCAGAGTCTAAAGTTCTACGGAGGTTCTGCTTTCTGTCCTCCAGAGTTGTGTTTGTATTTCATGTTAACCCAGTGGTGCAGCAGGTGGAGCTGTTGCCTCACAGAGTTAGAGACCCAGGTTCGATTCTGACCTTGGATCTGGTCTGTGTGGAGCTTGCATGTTCTCTATATGACCGCATGGGTTTCCTCCAGGTGCTCCGGTTTTCTCCCACATCCTAAAGACGTGCGGGTTTGTAGTTTAGCTGGCCTCTTTAAATTGCCCTAAGTGTATAGGGAGTGGATGAGAAATTGGGATAACATAGATCTCGTTTGAATGGGTGATCAATGGTCAGTGTGAACTTGGTGGGCAGAGGGTCTATTTCCATGCTGCATGAGTCTATGCAGGGAGTGGATACAAAAGTGGGATAACATAGAACTAGTGTCAACAGGTGATCAATGGTTGGTGTGGACTCGATGGGCTAAAGGGTTGGTTTCCATGCTGTATTCCTATAAACCAAACTAAATAATTCACTCACCCTTTCTCTCACTCTCTCTCTCTCACACAAACACACACACCAGGTTTATGATGTCAGCCTTTGTCCACACTGTATCTCCAAAACAACAGTCTTCTGTATCTGAGTTTGTCGGTATTCCTTCTCCACTTCCTATACCCTCTTTTGCTGACTCCTCCTCCTTACGTATATATATATATATATATATTTTTTTTCCCCAGCAGTTCTCACATTACATGTTATAGAAAAATTGGAGGCTTGCCCTCTCCTGCCTTGCTTGTTAGACAGGTATTGCAATCAGTGAAAGTACACTTACCTTTCAGATGAAAAGTTGTGAGCTGAAGCATTACTCAAGAGACCTGAGCCTTAATTGCAGGCTAACACTCTTCTCCTGCACTGGGCTACACTCTCAGCTGAATATACAAATTCCCATGATACTATTTCACAGAAAAAGGAGAGAAGTGGAGGTCAATAATTATCTCTCAATTTCAAAAACCTGTAAAATAGATTAGGCTGAGAGTTGCCTCCAGTTCCACATGGAACTGCCTGCATTTCTGATCTTAAAAGCTGGTAGGTTTGACTGATTATCGTACCAATGTGGGAATCCTGAACTTACTGGGCGGCACAGTGGCGCAGCGGTAGTGTTGCTGCCTTATAGAGACCCGGATTTAATCCTGACTACGGGTGCTGTCTGTACGAAGTTTGTACATTCTCCCCGTGACCACGTGGGTTTTCCCCAGGTGCTCCGGTTTCCTCCCACACTCCAAAGACGTACAGGTTTGTAGGTTAATTGGCATCGGGGAAAATTGTAAATTGTCCCGAGTGTGTAGGATAATGCTAATGTATGGGGGTCTGTAGTCGGCGTGGACTCAGTGGACCAAAGGGCCAGCTTCCGTACTATATCTCTAAGCTAAACTACTGGAAGCTCTGCCCAACACTTCACATCTGCATTCGACCACTATTCTCCAGAAGCACAGCAAGAACTTGCTGAATTGTTGGGGAACGTGCACCAAATGTCAGGCTTGTTAGACTTGGTGCAGCATCCAAAGCCCATTCATCGTGGCGCAGCGGGTAGAGCCACTGCCTCACAGCACCAGAGACCCGGGTTCGATCCTGACCTACGGTGCTGTCTGTGTGTGGAGTTTGCACGTTCTCCCTGTAATGGCGTGGGTTTCCTCCAGCCGCTCCCACATTCCGAAGACGTGCGTGTTTGTACGTTGATTGGACCCTGTAAATTGCCTCCGGTGTGCAGGGGGATCGATATAATAAAGTGGGATAACGTAGAACTAGTGTGAACGGGTGATCGATATTCAGTGTGCACCCCAAGGGCTTGGTACCATGCTGTGTCTTTAACCATAAGCATAAAGTAGAATGGAGCTTGCAGCTCAGTGAGAATGAAGTAAACAATTAAGGGAAATCATATTTTATATACAATCATCTTCTATTTATTGATTTTAATTATTTGAATTATTGTCGTGCCTTCAGTTAATATATTCCCCATCTTTAAAAACATTTTGCAACTTAAAGATTGTTATCATTGCCCGCCGTGGAACCGGGAAAGGGAAGCCGCCGAGCCCGGCCCCTGTTCGGCCCCGAAGACCGGGAACTGGAGAGGAGGTGGAGAGAGTCGGCCACGGATGCTGGTCAAATTGAACCGGGGAGTTTTACCTTCCACGCCCACAAGCTCCGCTGTGGAGGCACCCCAGGGACACGAAGGTTGAAGATGGCCGGGCAAGGAGAGGGACGACGGTTCGCGGGACGACCAGATGGAGGTGATGGCTGTAAAGGGTCATTACGGCCACTGCAGCTGGGACTGTGACATGGTGCCAAAACGTGGTGACTCTTACACATACACTCAGCGGGCTATATCTATGCATGATATACATAACCGGGGATTGAACTTACAGTATGTATGGCAATAATCTTACTTGATCTGTGTGCAAAAAAAGAATTTCACCGTACTTTGGTACACGTGATAATAAAGGAACCACTGAACCATTGAAGATTGACACAAAATGCTAGTGTAACTCAGCGGGACTGGCAGCATCTCTGGATAGCAGGAATGGGTGACGTTTCGGGACGAGACCCTTCTTCAGTCTGGTGAAGCGTCTCGACCCGAAACGTCACCCATTCCTTCTATCCAGAGATGCTGTCTGTCCCGCTGAGTTAATCCAGCATTTTGAGTCTATCTCCAGTGTAAACCAGCATCTGTAGTTCCTTCCTACACATTGAACCGTTGAGTTCATTTGTGAGAGGAATTTTTGTTTGTTTCGGAATGTCAGAGATGGGAACAATGTGGAACCAATGTAGTGGGCTGGATTTTGAACAATGATGAGATGGATAAAGGAAGGAGATAAAGGGGTTAGTAACATGGCATCAAACCAACCAGCTCGCCCTCAAAGTCAGCAAAATTAACCAGTAATTAACCAGCCAGTAATTAACTTCAGGAAATGTGGCGAAATACATGCCCCAATCAGCATCAATGGAGCCAAAATGTAAATGGTTGAGAGCTCCAAGTTACTAGGTGTTAATATTGCCAACAATCTGTCCTGTACCAACCACGTTGAAACTATAGCCAAAAAAAATACCAACGTCACTTCTCCCTTGGGAAACTAAGGAAATTTGGTATGTCACCAACGACTCTTACCAATTTCTACAGATGCATTACAGAAAGTATACCATCGAGCTGCACTGGGAACAACTTTGACCAGCACCCCAAGAAATCGCAGAGTTGTGGATGTAGCCCAGTCCATCACACAGACCAGACTCCCCACCATTGACTCCATCTACACTTCACGCTGCCTTGGGAAAGCAGCCAACATAATCAAGGACCTTTTCCACCCCAGTCAATCTCTCCGCTCCCTTGGTGCAGAAGATACGTACGTTTGAAAGTACGCATGATCAGACTCAGGAACAACTTCCTTCCACTCTTAACAGATGTCTAAATGGTTCTCCCTTAAGCTAGGGTATAGTTCCAACCTTCCAGCCTACCACCTTACAGATATTGGACCTTTTCTCTGGAACTGTAACACGACAATGCTCCAAAACTATATTCTGTACTCTGGTGGGTTTCTTTTTGTTCTAATTTATACTTGCATATGAAGACAGACACAAAAAGCCAGAGTAACTCGGCGGGGCAGGCAGCATCTCTGGAGAAAAGGAATAGGTGACGTCTTGGGTCGACACCCTTCTTCAGAGTCAATAGTCAATAGTCGTTTATTTGTCACATACACATAAATGTGTAGTGAAATGAAAAATTACCCGCAGTTGAAACACTAAGACCAATAAGAATAATCAATAAAAATGCAATAACACACACAATCATACACTAACACCAAACAAAAGAAACATCCATCACAGTGATTCTCCTCCAGTCCCTTCTCACTGTGATGGAAGGCCAGAATGTCTTTTCTCTTCCCCTGCCGTCTTCTCCCGAGGTCAGGCTGTTGTCGTTGCCACGTCGGGGCGGTCGGGGCTCCCGACATTGGAGCGCCCGCTGGGTGGTGAAAGGTCCGTGGCGGGCCGACCCAAGCCCCGCGATTCGGGGCGGGCGAACACGCTGCCGCTGCCGCTGCCGGTGCTCCCGATGTCGGCCCCCACCCAGGGGCCTGCGGGCTTCCGACATCCACGCGGCCCGCGCCGGAGCCTCCGGAGACGAGTCGCAGCCGCACCCGCAGCATCCGCAGGTGGTGAGTCCGGGCCGTGGGCTCTGTGAACCAGAGCCCCAGGTGGTCCCAGGTGCATGGCCGGTGGTGGTAGGCCGCAACGGGAACGGGGACACGACACAGAAACAAAGGTCGCGTCTCCGTTCGGGAGAGAGAATTTTTTACAGTTCCCGTTCCCCCCCCCCCCCCCCCAAACATAACATACAAACACTACACCATATTAAAACTACAATTCATTCAAAAACAACAAAAAACACAAAAGACAGACGGACTGCAGTCAAGCCGCAGCTGCGACGGCATGGCATGATTATATTCATGTATAGCATTATCTGATTTAATTGGCTAGCACGTAAACAAAAGCTTATCACTGTACCTCTGTACACATGACAACAATAATAAACCAACCAAACCAATACCAACATGTAGATCCACAGGAAAGTGCTCAATGCACAGTGTTATAAATTCATTGTATTCCGCAGTTTTTAGATATTTATGACAACTCTGGAGCGGCACTATAAGGAAGTAAATTAAGAATAAAGAATGGGTCGACTGGGCTTGTATTCACTGGAATTTAGAAGGGTGAGAGGGGATCTTATAGAAACATATAAAATTCTTAAGGGATTGGACAGGCTAGATGCAGGAAAAATGTTCCCGATGTTGGGAGAGTCGAGCACCAGGGGTCACAGTTTAAGAATAAGGGGTAGGTCATTTGGGACTGAGATGAGGAAAAACTTTTTCACCCAGAGAGTTGTGAATCTGTGGAATTCTTTGCCGCAGAAGGCAGTGGAGACCAATTCACTGGATGTTATCAAGAGGGAGTTAGATATACCTCTTAAGGCTAATCAAGGGAAATGGGGAAAAAGCAGGAACAGGTACTGATTGTGGATGATCAGCCATGATCATATTGAATGACGGTGCTGGCTCAAATGGCCAAATGCCCTACTTGTGCACCTATTTTCCATGTTTCTGAGTCAGTTTCTTGGTTTTGATCCAAGAAACTAGGATCAGCACTGTAAATATTAAATGTAATTCATATAACATATTTACAGGTAATTCAGGTTGATGTTATGAACATTTTATACTGTTTGACAGTGCATCATTCACTCATGCCCAATACTTACAAATTCACCAGGATGTGTATGATATTGCTGGACAATTTTGTGTTCAGTTACAGGCTTTTAATGTGTGCATGATATCAGCTGCATGTGTATTCACCTATATCCTTTCAGTTCCGTTGATTTAAATGGAACTAGCCATCTGGAGATGAGTGAAGCTGGCACCAAGCATTGTCATATACATTTAGCACCAGCATCTAAAGACTAAAGGGGCAGCACAGTGGAACAGTTGCTGCCTCACAGCGCCAGTGACCCGGGTTCGACCCTGACCTCCGATGCTGTCTGTGTGTTGAGTTTGCACGTTCTCCCTAAGACTGTGTGGGTTTCCTCCGGGTGCTCCTGTTTCCTCTCACATCCCAAAGATGAGCAGGTTTGTGGGTTAATCGGCCCTCTGTAAATTGCCTCCAGCGCGTAGGGAGTGGATGTGAAAGTGGGATAACATGGTACGTGTGTGAACGGGTGATCGATGGTCAGTGTGGTCCCACAGAACATACCACAGTACCACACAGGAATGGACCCTTCGGCTCACAATGTTTGTTGCCAAACATGATGCCAAGTTACATTGACTTAATCTGCCTGTACATGATCCTTCTCTATTCTCTCTATACCTATGACTGTGTACCAACCCACAACACCAACATAATCATTAAATTTGCAGATGACACGACAGTGGCGGGGATGGGTCAGCTTACAGGGAGGAGGTACAGAGGTGAACAGGCTGGTGCTCAGAAAACAACTTGGCACTCAACACCAAAAAAAACAAAAGAGCTCATCATCGACCAGAAAGAAGCAGGGTGACCATCCCCCACTGCACATAAATGGAGAAAGAGTGGATAGTCTCCAGTTTCAGGTTCCTGGGCACCCACATCCCAGAAGATCTCACGTGGTCAACCAACACAAACTCTCTGGTTAAGAAGGCGGACTAAGCCTTAACCAACCTGATCTCCCGGTGGTTGAGCACTTCAACTCCCCCTCCCACTCCCAGTCTGACCTTTCTGTCATGGGCCTCCTCCAGTGTCATGGTGAGGCCCACCGCAAATTGGAGGAACAGCACCTCATATTTCGCTTGGGCAGCTTACAGACCAACGGTATGAACGTTGACTTCTCTAACTTTAGATAGCTCCTCTGTCCATCTCTTCCCCTCCCCCTTCCCAGTTCTCCCACTGTCTTCTTGTCTCCACCTATATCCTTTCTTTGTCCCGCCCCCCTGACATCAGTCTGAAGAAGGGTCTCGACCCGAAACGTCACCCATTCCTTCTCTCCGGCGATGCTGCCTGACCCACTGAGTTACTCCAGCATTTTGTGATACCTTCGATTTGTACCAGCATCTGCAGTTATTTTCCTACACAATACAGCCCAGAAGATCACCAACACACTTCTGCCAGCCCTGGACGACATCTATAGCTCCTGTTGCCTGCGGAAGGCATCCTGCATCCTAAAGGACCCATCTCACCCCGCCTATCCCTTGTTTGCCCATCTGCCCTCAGGTCCATCAAAGCGCACACCACAAGACTAACAAACAGTTTCTACCCTGAGGCCATCACCACACTGAACTCTGCACTAAAAGTACACCCCCCATAGACAATATTTATACTGTACAATACCTACCTCTGTGCTAATACTGATATATTAATTTATAATATTTATTTTTATAATACTATTCTGCACAATATCTTATATTCTGACAAGGTGCAATATCATATATTCTGATAAGGGTGCATATGTAGGCATAATGTGTGTGCGTGTGTGAATCTGTGTGTATGTGTCACAGTGTGCGCACAAAGTGTATGAACAGTTTATATTTTTCTCACTCTTTTACTGTTATTTTATTGTTATTTTTTATCTTGTACATTTGAGCTCCGCTCAGGCAGTGCGCCTGGATTTCATTGTATGCACCATGACAGTGACAATAAAGAAATTTGAATTTGAATTGATTTGATCCGTTATCTCTCCATTCCCTGCACTTCCATGCGCTTGTCTAAAAACTTCTTAAATGTCACTAACGTATCTGCCTTCACCACTATCACCTCAGTGGGCCGAAGGGCTTGTTTCCATGCTGTACCTCCAAACTCCCACAATTCTGTGAATTACTGAGTAACATTAACATTAACCAACATATTACTGAGTGTCAAAAACAAAAACTTAGGCATAGTTGGTGATGGCTAATAATTTGAAAGTAGATTGGTAAGTAGTTTTTCAAATTATTTTACGCAATAAGGTTGTCAAGAGCATGAGGCATTGCTTTTGTGACCTTTTGTTCATATCTGTAAGAAAATATCTGCAGATGCTGGTACAAATCGAAGGTATTTATTCACAAAATGCTGGAGTAACTCAGCAGGTCAGGCAGCATCTCAGGAGAGAAGGAATGGGTGACGTTTCGGGTAGAGACCCTTCTTCAGACTGTTGTCAGGGGGGCGGGACAAAGGATCAGGTAAAGGATGGTCATTTTTCACCATAAATAGGGTGGACACATTTTTCCCAGGATGGAAATGTCCAACACTGGAGGGCACAGCTATAAGAGGAGATGTGGGAGGCAAGGATTTCACACGAAGGGTGGTGGGGGCCTAGAACGCACTGCCAAGGGTGGTGGTGGACGCAGATATCATAGTGGCATTTAAAAAACTTTTAGAGGGGCACATGGGTAGGCAGGGAATGGAGAGGAAAGGATCATCTGCAGGCAGAAGAAATCAGTTCAGCTGGACATCATGGTCGGCACACACATTGTGAGCCGAAGAGTGTGTCTCTGTGCTGTATTGTTCTATGTCCAATGTTAATAGGGTTGCCAACTGTCCCTTATTGTCCGGGCATCCCGTATTTTGGGCTAAATTGATTTATCCCGTACGGGACCTTATTAGGCCTGGACGGCAATGTAGGCCCGAACACCGTAGGCCCGGACACTGTAGCCCGGGGGCCGCTGTAGTCCCGGACAGTGTAGGCCACCTAATGGAGGTTGCGTGGCAACCCGCCTCCTGGCCCGGGTGGCTACCATTGGTGGAGCGGGAACAAGGTAGCCTCTGGCTGGGTGAGGTCATGTGGGGCGCGGGGCGGTGATGTCACCTTGTCCCTTATTTGGGAGTGAGGAAGTTGGCAACCCTATGTGTTAACAATGGACAATCAACAATCTCAAAGTTGTGTGCTCAGCCCCCTGCTCTACTCTCTCTTTACCAATGATTATGCAGCCAGACACAGCTCCAACGCCATGTTTAAAATGGCCGACGATACCACCATTGTTGAATGAATAATGGTGGATGAATGAGTTGGAGTACAGGAGGGAGATTGATAATCTCACTGAATTATGCCAGATCAACAATTATCCTCTTGAAGTTAGGAAGACCAAGGAGCTGTTTGTTGACTCCAGGAAGGAATGCCGGGGAACATGAACCAGTCCCGAGATGGGACTGCACTGGAGAGAGACAGCTGCTTGTACTGATGCGTGCGTATCTCAAAAATCTGTCCTGGTTCTGGCACATTGATTCAGTCACAAAGAAACCTCATCAACGCCTCTAATTGCTTAGAAGATTGAGGAGTTTTGGTATGACGCCGAATACTCTGCCGAACAGCTACAGGTGTATGGTAGAGAGCATACTGACTGGTTGCATCATGGCCTATTTCAGTAACTAGAACACCCAAGAGCAAAGGAGTTTACAGAAAGTAGACACTGCCCGGTCGGTCCATCACAAGTACTGACCTTCCCACCATTGAAAGTATCTTCAGGAGGCACTGCCTCAAAAAGGTAGCTGGTATCATCAGAAACCCACACCACATTGGCCATACTCTCTTCTTACTCCTACCATCAGGAAGGAGGTATAGAAGCCTGGAAAACGTAACCTCCAGGTTGAAGAATTGAAGAACAGCTTCTTCCCAGTAACAATCAGACTCTTGATCACCGCACAACACTAACACTACCTCAGCAACTATGATCTATTATGGATTTTGTTTTGCTTGCAATAGATTCTTTGTTTTGCACGATTACGGCCTAGATGTTTCCATTAGTGGGAGAGTCTAAGACCAGAGGTCATAGCCTCAGAATAAAAGGATGTACCTTTAGAAAGGAGATGAGGAAGAATTGCTTTAGTCAGAGGGTGGTGAATCTATGGAATCTTTTTGCCACATATGACGGTGGAGGCTGTCATTGGGTATTTTTAAGGCGCAGATTGACAGATTATTGATTAGTATGGGTATCAAGGGTTAGGGGGAGAAGGCAGGAGAAAGGGGTTGAGAGGGAAAGATAGATCAGCCATGATTGAATGGCGAAGTAGACTTGATGGGCCGAATGGCCTAATTCTGCTTCTACAACTTATGAGCATGATACCAAGTATCACTGATTATTAATTTACCGTATTATGATTATTGTCTATTTATCTGTGTGTTGTTGGGCTGATTGACCTGTAAAGCTGCAGAAAATAAGTGTTTCATTGTCGGTACACATGACAATTATATTCTTTTGACTCTCTCAACATTCAGTTCTCAAGTACACTTGCCTTGGAAGAGAGTTCTCATTAACCCCACTTTCACATCCCTGACATGTACTACCTACTATGCACTACAAAATAATTGAGGATGATATTTTAACTATGAACCTGGGTTCACAAATAAATCCCATCCCGCAGTGGCTGCTCAGATTGATTTCACTAGAACTCTCACTGTGGCTCAAAGTGAAACGTTCATCCCATCGATCTGTGTAAGCCCCACAGGTGAAAAAGGAGTGCTGTCCAAACCCACCGCACTCACTACCGCTCCCTGTAATAATATTCATACCAAATACAACAACCTAAAACCGCTTGAAGATAGCACAAAGTGCTGGAGAAACTCAGCAGGTCAGGCAGCTTCTCTAGCGAAAACAGAGAGGTGACGTTTCGGGTCATAGAAACATAGAAAATAGATGCAGGAGGAGGCCATTCGGCCCTTTGAGCCAGCACCGCCATTCATTGTGATCATGGCTGATCATCCACAATCAGTAACCTGTGCCTGCCTTTGCCCCATATCCCTTGATTCCACTAGCCCCTAGAGCTCTATCTAACTCTCTTTTAAATTCATCCAGTGAATTGGCCTCCACTGCCTTCTGTGGCAGAGAATTCCACAAATTCACAACTCTCTGGGTGAAAAAGTTTCTTCTCACCTCATTTTTGCATGGCCTCCCCTTTACTGTGTCCCCTGGTTCTGGACTCCCCCGACTTAGGGAACATTTTTCCTGCATCCAGCTTGTTTAGTCCCTTTATAATTTTATACGTCTCTATAAGATCCCCTCTCATCCTTCTAAACTCCAGTTAATACAAGCCTAGTCTTTCCAATCTTTCCTCATACGACAGTCCCTCCAACCCAGGGATTAATCTCGAGACCCTTCTTCAGAAATTTGTGTGGGGATGAGGTGAGTGGGAGGGGGAGGGGGGGGGGGGGGCATTCTCTTCTCTTCCCCTATCCCATAGGAGGCAAAAATGGGATAACATAGAATTAGTGTGAATAGGTGACCGATGGTCGCTGTGGACTTGGTGGGCCTGTTTCTGTTCTGTAGCTGTAACTCTAAACTGCAGCTCTGTGGCTCTCAAATAATTAACCTACTGCCAGAATGCCTGTGGGATGTGGGAGGAAACTGGAGGACTGGGAGGAAATCCGGACACAGGGAGAACTTGCAAACTCCACACGGATAGCACTGGATGTTACGGTTCAAGTTCAATTGCAGGTGTGTGGCAGCAGCTTTATGAGCGGCATCATTGTGCCAATCAGCGCAATCTCCATACTGAGTGCAAATATAACGAGCATATATCAAAATATAATTTTGTTGTGGATCTAATAAAGCATGAATGCTTAACACAAAATTGTGCTTTAATACACCAAGTATAAATGCAATCTAATTTAAGGCAAACAACATGAGCTAAACCTTAAATGCTGGGGGAGCTCAGTGGGTCAGGCAGTATATTTTTTGGAGGGAATAGACAGATGACGTTTTGGGTTGGGGCCCATCTTCTGACCCGAAATGTCATAACGTCATAAGGAATAAGAGTAGAATTAGGCCATTCGGCCCATCTAGTCTACTCCGCCATTCAATCATGGCTGATCTATCTCTCCCTCTTAACCTCACTCTCCTGCCTTCTCCCTTTAACCTTTGACACCTGTACTAATCAAGAATCTATCTATCTCTGCCTTAAAAATATCCATTGACTTGGCCTCCACAGCCTTCTGCGGCAGAGATTTCCATACATTCACCGCCCTCAAACTAAAGAAATTTCTCCTTGTCTCCTTCCTAAAAGAATGTTGTTTAATTCTGAGGCTATGACCTCTAGTTCTAGACTCTCCCACTAGTGGAAACATCCCTTCCACATGTCATCTGTCCATTCTCTCTGACTTCCTCCAGCACTTTGTGTTTTGCTCAAGATTCCGGCATCTGCAGTTTCTTGCGTCTCCAAACAACATAAGCTGCAGTGTGACTGTCATGTGGCGTGTGCCTTTAAGTGCTTACACTTTTTCCTGAATGCTGGGCGGCGGAATGGTGTCAGATGCTCAAAATTGGACGAGGTCCCATCCAGAAACAAGTAGATCTTGTTTGAGGCATTGTTTCTCTTTGTAAACCACCCGACTCTGTGAATGGATTGAGGCAGTTCCACTATTGTTTGCATGGGATGGTTGCACTAATGCTAAACGCAGGCATGTTTTAACACACCAGAATTGGAGTGTATGTGGGGGAAGGAACTGCAGATGCAGGTTTACACCGAAGTTTCCAGTTTAAGGTTGCCCACACTCAGGTGTCCTCCTTACACATCAGACTCACTGTGCACCTAGTTTTCCTCTCCCTTTGTTCATCCCTTCTACCACCTTTATGCACCTATCTCCATTTTCCCATCTTCTCCTCTCTATCTGGTTCCACCTATCACCAACCAGCCTCTGTCCCAATCCCTTCCCCCATTTAGTTTCATCAACCCTTCATCCCCCTCCCCATCTAGTTCAAACTACCATCTAATGGTACAGTGGTGCAGCTAGTAGAGCTGCTGCCTTCCAGAGCCAGAGACCCCTGGCTCGATTCTGACCTCGGGTACTGCATGCGGAGTTTGCACGTTCTTTCTGCGACTGCGTGGGTTTTCTCCAGGTGCTCCGGTTTCCTCCCACATCCCAAAGAAGTGCTGGTTGGTAGATTAATTGGCTCTAATGTGTAGGAAGTGGATGCGAAAGTGGGACAACATAGAACTAGTGTGAACGGGCGCTCGATCTTCGGCATGAACTCGGTGGGCCGAAGGGCCTGTTTCCATGCTGTATCACTGTAGCATGACACAACCTGGAACTAACATCCTCTAAACCACCCTCCTATGCACTGCTATATAATCAGAAATCTTTCCCGTTCCTCTCAGTCATGGTACAGGATCTCAATATGAAACTTCGACCACCACCTTTAGCCTCCGCAGATGCTGCTTGGCCCACTGAGCTCTTCCGCCTTTCTGGTTTCGTTCTTCAGTCGTAAATGTTTTTCTGTGATTCTATGAATAATCCTGGAACTGACCCGAATATTTTAAAAACAATTGAACTGTTTCTGAAAGTTGAAAATAAACTTTGAAAAACCTAGGAATGTATTGTCAGTCTTGCCTGGCTTACTTGTGCTTTGGATGGGAGACTGGCAACAAACAATGCTTGTAGTTTTTGACATATTTGACAGCAACCTACCAAATCTCTGACCTGTTCAAGTTCTTCTCGTGCTTTTTCACTTAGAAACTTGCATAATTGTTTTGTTGTTGTGTTTTTTGTATCTCCTTGCCCTCTGTAACATGAAAGACATGACATTGAGTCACAGCAAAAACTTGCTTTCCCATTTTGGGATATTTTAATGGGAAAATCTACAGATCAGTGAAATCTGTCAAGTTTTGTAGGCCTTCCTTCACTTCTTCGTTACATTGCCCCCAGCGATGTGAGTGTTGCTTTCTCTTGCATCCTGACCTGCACAATTTCCAGCTGATTCCCGTACATTTTATGTTCATTTACATGCTGTCTGTTAGTGCTTTTTCATCAAATATTTGGGACAATATAGAACAAAATGGAGAAAGGAAACCCGTCCTCTCATATCATGGTGGAGGTCCCCTTAGAGTGGCAATTAGGTTTTGTCACTGTTTGTGCGAGTATAAATCAAATTCATGGTAAGTATGATGTATAAAGCTCATCAATACCTCTACTTCCTTGAAAGGTTGAGCGCATTCAGTATGTCAATGAATACTCTCTTGAACTTCTTCAGGTGTGTGGTAGAAAACACACTGACTGGTTGCATCACGGCCTGATTCGGTAACTCAAACACCCAGGAACGTAGGAGATTACAGCGAGCAGTGAACACTGCCCGGTCCATCAAGGGTATCGACCTCCCAACTATCGAAGGGATCCATAGGACCCGTTGCCTCAAAAAGGCAGCCAATATCATCAAAGGCCCTCCACCCTGGCCACGCTGATTTAACTCTCTAACTTCACACTCTCATTTCATTACTACATCAAGAATGAGTAGAAGAGCTTGAAAACCATGACCACCAGGTTCAAGACCAGCTTCTTCCCAACAACCATCAAGCTCATGAACACTTCACATCATTCACATCCACAAATATGAACTATGGTAAGTGTCTTTAGTTGCGTTATGGACTTCAGCTTTTAGGTTTAAGTTTATTATTGTCACGTGCACAGAGATACAGTGAAAAGCTTTGTCTCGCATGCTCCAGATCAGGTAATACTCTATGCACATAAATATAATCAAGTTAAACTCAAGTGCAATAGGTAGAGCAAAGGGGAAGATACAGAGTGCAGAATATAGTTCTCAGCGTTGTTGCGCAGCAGTTCCAGAGACAAAGTCCAGTGTGCATAATGGGGTAGAGGTGAATCAGACAGTACCCTAACTTATGGAAGGACATGTTCAGAAACCTGATAACAGAGGGTAAGAAGTTGTTCCTGAGGCTGGTGGTGTGCGCTTTCAAGCTTCTGTACCTTCTGCTGGATGGGAGTAGAGAGAAGATGGAATGACCAGTGTGGGACAAGACTTAACCATTATTAATTGATTGCATTTTTTGATTATTATATATTTTTGTCTGTGTGTTATTGCATTTACAGGTCTGCTACGCTGCTGCAAGTAGGGATTTCATTGTTCTGTTGTTGGTACATATGGCAATTACACTCTCTTGACTCTTGTCCTGACTCTTGAAGTATTGCATTTGATTTAGCTTACCATTATAGATATCAATATTTATTTGCTGCATCTTTAATAACTGATTGCTGAGTACTTTAATCAGCAGTGACATTAGGTTGACGTTGATTAAAAGCACATTTCCCCCATCGATTTGACTGGAACACACAATAAGGTCACATTCAATGGCTTTTTTTTCTACCTCCATGATCTGGTTAGTTTTCTTCCTGAAAAATGGTCTTCAGGTTTAAGTCATTTTTATCATCCTATAAAAAATTAATTAGTAGACAGGATGCTTTCAATTTGATGTAACAGGGGATTATTGGAAAAAGAAATGTAAATCCGTCTCAAAACCCAAAGAACAAAAATGCTGGAAGTAGCCAGCTGGTGGGAAGAGAAATGTTTTAAGTCAGAGACTCTTCGTTCACCTCATCTTTTCGCCTTTGCTCTATCTATTGTACTCGAGTTTGACTTGATTGTATCTACATATGGTATAAGAAAATAACTGCAGATGCTGGTACAAATCGATTTATTCACAAAATGCTGCAGTAACTCAGCAGGTCAGGCAGCATCTCGGGAGAGAAGGAATGGGTGACGTTTCGGGTCAAAGAAGGGTCTCGACCCGAAACGTTACCCATTCCTTCTCTCCCGAGATGCTGCCTGACCTGCTGAGTTACTCCGCATTTTGTGAATAAATCTACATATGGTATACTTGATCTGTTTGGACAGCATGCAAAACAGCTGCCAGGGGTGGTATTTGAGGCAGGTACTATCACAACATTGAAGAAACATTTAGACAGGTACATGGATAGGATAGGTTTTGAGGGATATGGGCCAAATGCAGGCAGGTGGGGCTAGTGTAGATGGGGCATGTTGGTTGGTGTGGACAAGTTGGGCTGTCTAGAGTGTGCATTGCTGTTTAGTTGAGTTTAGTTTATTGTCATATGTACCGCGCTGCAATGAAAAGCTTTTTTGTTGTGTGCTATCCAGTCAACGGAAAGACTATGCATGATTACAACCAAGCCCTCCACAGTGAACAGAAACAGGATAAAGGATGTATTATTCAGTGCAAGATAAAGTCTGATTAAGTCTGACTGAAGATAGTTCAAAGATCTCCAATGAGGTAGATGGGAGGTCAGGACCGTTCTCTCTAGCTGCCTGATAACAGCTGGGAAGAAACTGTTCTTCCTCATATGGACACTTTAGTGTTTAGAGTGTTTAGAGAATTCTTTGGCATATCACATGTACTTGCAGAGATATCATAGAGCCATTCAGCACAAAAACTGACCCTTCGGCCCAACTCGTCCATGCTGACCAAGATGCCCCATCTAAGCTAATCCTGTTTGCCCGCATTTGGCCCATCTCCCTCTCTAAAACATTCCTATCCATGTATCTGTCGCTTCCTCCTTACTCCATTCTCCTGCCTTCTCCCCATAACCTCTGATACATGTACCAATCAAAAATCTATCTACTTCTGCTCTGTTCTTGATTCCCCGACCTTGGGTCAAAGATTCTGTGTATTCACCCTGTCTGTTCTCCTGTCAATGAATTACTCTTGCTTTACAGCTTGAGTTTTTGCATAGTAAATCTCTTTGCTCAAGCATTATGAAATTTATTCTGCAAATCGCATGACGGCACCTACAGTTCTGCTGAATACTGGACAAGAATTCAAAGCCGTTTAGGCTTTGACTGCTGCTGCACCACAGCTCAAAGTAAACAATCAGAATCAATAAAACTGGAGGAGGACACAGATAAGGCAGAGACAGCAGACAGGCTGAATATGCCTTTTGCACAAATAGACCAGACTGCCAACTTGGCTTGAGAATAGTAACTACTGAGTTAGTGGATTTAACTGTGGATTTCCAACCTTAAAGCCGCCCTGAAAAACGTTAAATGGAAATATATGCCTTTTATTCTGGATGGTGGAGGTTTATTATTGTCACGTGTGCCAAGGCAGAAGTTTTGTTTTGCATGCAGTCCAATCATGTCAGATAATAGGATACATTATCAAGCTAAACTCAAGTACAGTAACTCAGAGCGATGGGATAGATACAGAGTGCAGGATATAGTTGGTATTCGATGGATAAACCCAAGGGGACATTCAGTCTGCTTTTCTTAAAAATACTACAGGCTGATTATTGGCATGTGCCTAATTTTTTGGTGTATAGTTGTAATCAATTTCCTCAATCAATTGTCTATTTACAATTGCTAAAATCTAACAATAACAATATTTTATGAAAAATATGAAGATCTTTCAAATGAATGAGAGCTTGCATTATTAAATTTTCTGTGACACATTGAGCATCAGAATACAGAGCGATAGAAGGGGAAGTGATGGAGAAGTGACTGAAGAAAGATTTGGAGAGACTCATTAGCAGTGGGGCGGCACGGTGGCGCAGCGGTAGAGTTGCTGCCTTACAGTGCCCGAGACCCGGGTTCGATCCTGAACACAGGTGCTGTCTGTACAGAGTTTGTACGTGCTCCTTGTGACCACGTGAGTTTTCTTTGGGCGCTCTGGTTTCCTCTCACCCACCAAAGGCAAACAGGTTTGTAGGTCAATTTGCTTTGGTAAAATTGTAAATTGTCCCAAGTGTATAGGATAGTGCTGGTGTACAGGGTGATCGCTGGTCGGCGAGGACTCGGTGGTCCGAAGGGCCTGTTTATGCACTGTATCTCTAAAGTCTAAAGTGAGAGGTTTTGCTGACTCTTGTGTACTGACTCAGTGTGGTCTACTGTCTTACACGCTTGTATTTAGTATGATTGTGCCTAATGTAGAGTAGCAGTCTCACTGAACTGTATGCAAAAAAAGAATTTTATTGCACTTAGGTACATGTGACAGTAAAGTAATATTGAACCGTTAATGATATATTACAGCTTGAGGTATGAGAAGCCTCTGCTACTGGTAGTGGAATGCAGTGTACAGAGAGCTGCACAGAATTAAAACATTGGACTCCCGGGAATGAACTGTGGTTTGGGCCAGGAAAGAACATGGTGGATAATGACCACCGAGACACTTGTGAAAGATGAAGTTGTAGCGACCATAGAGAATGGTCCAGGTCGTCGAACCCTCGGATTGGCCAGCGAGGTCACGTGGGAACGCGACCATGGGGATTGGTCCAGGGAGCGACATCGCTGATTGGCCAGCGATGTCAGGTGCGCGTTTGGCGCCCGTTTTAGTCAGTTCGGCGAAGTCTTCAAGGAAGACAGTAAGTTTGTATTGGTTGTCCTGTACCTTGTTGTTTAACTCTGTATTCGTATATTGCGGCTGCAATAAACTTCGTCTACAACCAACAAGTTTCGGACTCGCCATATTGGTGACCCCGACGTGATCTGGACGATCACCGACTGAGCAGGAACCCGACGCCTCGTTGACGATGACCGAGCAGGGCACACCGGAGTCAAGCGCGGCGGGCGTCCATCTTCCGTTATTTTGGACGTACGCACCGCAAGCTTGGTTTATCCACGCCGAGGCTCAATTCCATATAAAGAAGGTGTCGGACGAATCCACAAAGTACTTCTACCTCGTCAGCGCTCTATCGCCGGACACAACCAAGCGCGTGATGCGGTTCATCGTAAATTCACCTGCGGAAGACAAGTACGAGGCCATGAAGAAGGTATTACTGCGAACCTTCGGGTTTAATAAGCATGGTGGTGCGGCAAAACTTCTGCACCTACCGGATCTTGGAGACCAACTGCCTTCCGTCCTCATGGCCGAAATGATGATGCTAGCCGGTGAGCATACGGATTGCTCGATGTTTGAACAGGCATTCCGCGAGAAACTTCCCGAGGATGTCCGACTGCTGCTCACGGATTGTTCTTTTAAGGACCCCGAAGCATATGCAGCGAAAGCGGACGCGCTTATAGCGGCAAAAAACAAAGCAAGTGGTTCAATCAACAAAGTCTCGACATCGGTGACCACGCCACAGCGACGGCAAGATGGCGCCACGTCTCCCGCCAATTCTTCGAAAGCCCGCCAAAAAGATCCGCACAAGCGCGGCTGGAGCTATTATCACCTACGATGGGGTAACGAATCCCGCAACTGTCGTTTGCCTTGTACCTTCGCGGGAAATGCCTCGGCCGATCGTACATAAGGGCAGTTACGATTGGCCAGAACCGGCGCCTCTATGTCCATGATCGATTCACGGACACAGAATTTTTGGTAGACACGGGAGCCATCGTCAGCATAGTGCCGCCGACCGACCTCGAAACCAGATCGGGTAAGACAGGTCCCACCCTCATCGCGGTTAATGGCAGCCCAATTCGCACTTTCGGTACACGGAAGATGTCCCTTGTGTTAGGCCTCCGCACGAACGAATGGCCATTCATCATAGCCGACGTCAAACAAGCGATCCTGGGCGCAGATTTTCTCTGGGCTTTTTCACTGGTTCCTGATGTCCGCGGTAACGACCTCCGACCCTCTGCCGAAGATGAGCACGTCGCTCCGACAATCGCCTCCTCGCCCAGCCCTACTGTCCAGGCCGTCGTCGCGGCCCCCGACTCGTATGCTGCGATTCTGGCAGAGTTCCCTGAGCTGCTCGTCCAACGTTTTGACGCACCTTCGGCTAAGCACGGTGTGGTCCATCACATCCGCACCGAAGGCCCTCCCGTTTTCGCTCGGGCCAGGAGACTACCGCCAGACAAACTGGTGGTGGCAAGGGCGGAGTTCAGGAAGATGGAGGAAATGGGAATTGTCCGTCAGTCTGACAGCCCGTGGGCCTCGCCGTTACACATGGTCTCCAAGGCATCTGGGGGGTGGAGGCCATGTGGCGATTATCGGCGTCTCAATGCTGTCACCACGGCTGATCGCTACCCCATACCGCACCTACAGGACTTTTCATCTGGGCTGGAAGGAGCGGTGGTGTTTTCCAAAATCGATTTGGTGCGAGGATACCATCAGATTCCGGTGCGACCGGAGGACATACAGAAAACTGCAACTATTACTCCGTTCGGGTTGTTTGAATGGTTGCGTATGCCTTTCGGTTTAAAGAACGCGGCACAGGCTTTCCAGCGACTGATGGACCGCGTGGGCCGGGGTTTACCCTTTTTGTTTATTTATTTGGACGACATCCTGGTCGCCAGCCCCTCAGTGCAGGAACACCAGGTCCATTTGCGGACCGTGTTCCAGCGGCTCCAAGACCACGGGCTCATTATCCAACCCTCCAAATGTCAATTCGGCCTGCCTGCTCTCGATTTTCTAGGGCACAGAATTACTCCTGCCGGCGCCGCCCCTTTGCCCGAGAAGGTAGAGGCTATCCGGGCTTTTCCCAGGCCCACCACAGTAAAAGGGCTGCAGGAGTTCGTAGGCATGGTTAATTTCTACCATAGATTTGTTCCGGCAGCGGCGCGAGTCCTGCGCCCGCTTTTCCAATGCCTTGCGGGGAATCCGGTAGAGTTGTTGTGGTCCCCGACTGCAGAGTCGGCTTTTACAGCAGCTAAGGCAGCCTTGGCAGACGCCACCATGTTGGTCCATCCGAGCCCCTCCGCCCCCACGGCCCTGACGGTTGACACCTCTGACGTGGCGGTGGGCGGGGTTCTGGAGCAGCAGGTCGGTGGCCGTTGGCAGCCTTTAGCGTTTTTCAGCCGGCAACTAAATTCGGCCGAGATGAAATATAGCGCGTTTGACCGAGAGCTTCTAGCTCTCTATTTAGCTGTCCGTCATTTCAGGTACTTCCTCGAGGGCCGCCCATTTGTGGCATTTACGGACCACAAGCCATTAACATTTGCTTTTTTGAAATTGTCTGACCCATGGTCAGCCCGCCAGCAGCGGTATCTAACTGCTATCTCCGAATTTACCACAGATGTCCGTCATGTCGCGGGTAAGCTTAATGCCGTTGCTGACGCCCTGTCTAGACCTGCTTTTCCCCCTATTTCGGCGGTGGACTGCGAAGTGGATCCCCAGGAGCTTGCGGAGGCACAGCTCCTAGCGGATACCGTTTCGGCTTACCGGTCCACCACTTCGGGATTGAAGTTGGCCCAGGTAGCTTGTGGGTCGGAGGGCACGAAAGTCTGGTGCGATGTTTCTCTTCCTCGTCCCAGGCCGGTAGTACCGCCCTCCCTTCAGCGCCGGGTTTTCGATGCCATTCATGGGCTGGCGCACCCGTCCATCCGCTCCACCTCTGCCTTGGTAGCAGCGAGGTTTGTCTGGCATGGCCTGCGGAAACAGGTAGCGGGGTGGGCACGTTCCTGCGTGCCCTGTCAGACCGCTAAAGTCCAGCGCCACGTCCAGCCCCCCGTACAGGATTTCGAGGTCCCGACTTTTCGTTTTTTCCACATCCACGTGGATTTGGTCGGGCCTTTGCCTTCCTCCCGGGGCTACACCCACCTCCTCACGGTGGTGGATCGGTTCACCCGGTGGCCAGAGGCTTTCCCATTGTTTGATATCTCGTCAGCGTCTTGTGCTAGGACTTTGGCCCTTCATTGGGTAGCTCGTTTCGGGGTCCCGGCAGTTATTACAACTGACAGAGGGCCACAGTTCACTTCGTCCCTCTGGGCCGCGCTGGCGGAACTGTACGGGTCCAAGTTACAACCCACAACTGCATATCACCCCCAGGCAAATGGACTCGTAGAGAGGTTCCACCGCCAACTTAAGGCGTCCCTCAGTGCAAGGCTTGAAGGCCCGGACTGGGTAGACCAACTCCCTTGGGTTCTTTTAGGCATCCGGACTGCTCCTAAGCCAGATCTCGGTGCGTCGTCCGCAGAGCTAGTATATGGCTCGACACTTCGAGTACCCGGAGATCTGTTTCCGGACCCTTCAGACCTGCTCCCTACAGTCCCATCAGCGTTAGCATCTCTCCGGGAACGGGTGGGCTCCCTGGCTCCAGTTCCGACTTCACGTCATGGGTGTCCCATGGTACATGAACCGTCTTCCCTGAAGGACTGTGAGTTTGTTTTTCTGCGTAAAGATGCCCATCGCGCCCCGTTGCAGAGGGTCTATCAAGGGCCGTTCCGGGTTTTACGTAAGGGGACGGCTACTTTCACCTTGGACATGGGCGGCAAGAGTGAACTCGTCTCGGTGTCCCGGCTCAAACCGGCCCATTTGGACCCGGATCAACCAGTCCTGGTCGGTCAAACCCCTAGGAGAGGCCGACCTCCGTTAGTTCCGCCCAGTCCGGAAACCCCCGTTCCGGCAGTTCCTCCAGGACCCCCCGTTCCGGCAGTTCCTCCAGGACCCCCCGTTTCGGCAGTTCCTCCAGGACCCCCCCGTGCCGGTAGTTCCTCCAGAACCTCTCGTTCCGGCCGTTCCACCAAGTCCGGAACCTCCGGCTCCTGTGGTTCCGGCTGTCCCTCTCCGTACTCGTTATGGTCGCGAAATCCGGCTCCCTGCTAGGTTCCGCACCTCGGGTTCTGGGGGGGATCATGTAGCGACCATAGAGAATGGTCCAGGTCGTCGAACCCTCGGATTGGCCAGCGAGGTCACGTGGGAACGCGACCATGGGGATTGGTCCAGGGAGCGACATCGCTGATTGGCCAGCGATGTCAGGTGCGCGTTTGGCGCCCGTTTTAGTCAGTTCGGCGAAGTCTTCAAGGAAGACAGTAAGTTTGTATTGGTTGTCCTGTACCTTGTTGTTTAACTCTGTATTCGTGTATTGCGGCTGCAATAAACTTCGTCTACAACCAACAAGTTTCGGACTCGCCATAAAGTGAGTTTTCCATTCCGTGTTATGGTAATTGAGAACTGGAAAAGTAAACAAAAGCAGGGAATTCCCACTGTTCCCCTCTGTGTGTCTAAGAGAAGGATAGGGTTGGTCAACATAGTAACATGGAGGAGTTGCCAAGGATGAAGCAGCAAAATGCAATAAAGATACAATTTATACTTTCGACACGAGGAACTGCAGATGCTGGTTTACATAAAAACCCACAAAGTGCTGGAATAACTCAGCGGGTCAGGCAGCAGCATCTCTGGTGAACATGGGTAGGTGATGTTTCGGGTCATTACCCTTCTTCAGTCCCAACCCAAAACATCACCTATCCATATTCTCCACACAGTGATGTTGAATGGAAGCCAAGTTGAAACTCAGTGTTTTTATGCAAAAGTCGAGATGTAAATACATATGAATGATTTTAAATGACTGTCAACCAAAATACAGAGTCCTGCCCAAAGTTACTGATGCTTAAAAACTCAGATGTTCAGGAACTGCATTAACTGGGTTGCATTTTCAGTTTGCAAACTTATAAATAAATATGTTCCTTGCCACACTGCCAAGCCTAGTTTTCCCAAAGACATACAAGATTGCTATCCTGAAAGGAGGAGTATAACTGTCTGAATAGCAACCGTTCATAAGATTTGTGGCATCCTCCTATCAATTTGAAAACATAATTTGTTATTGTTTCTTGTTTAGTGATAGCCCATCACTAGGCATATTCAAGAGTGCAACAATGAAATATATATTTTAAAATAGTTATTCTTAGTACTTCTGATATATGGCACCACGGGTAGATAGGGTAGGAAAGAAGGCTTTTGGTACATTGGCCTTCCTTAGTCAGTGAATATATAAATTGAAATGTTATAATACAGTTGTACAAGACGTTGGTGAGGTCACATTTGGAGTATTGTGTTCAGGTTTGGTCACCCTGCTATAGGAAGTATGTCATTAAGTTGGAAAGAGTGCAGGGAAGATTTACAAAGATGTTGCCAGGATTTGATTGCTACAGGAAGAGGTTGGACAGGCTAGGGCTTAATTATTTGGTGCACAGGAGGTTGACAGGTGATCTTATGGATGTGTATAAAATCATGAGGGGAATGGATAGGGTGAATGCAGAGTCCTTTACCCAAGGTAGGGGAATCAAGAATCAGAAGACATAGGTTTAAGATGAGAGGGTAAGATTTAAAACAAACCTGGGGGACAACCTTTTCACACAAAGGGTAGTAGATTTATGGAATGAGCTGCCAGAGGAGGTAGTTGAGGCAGGTAGCAGAACAACATTTAAAATACACTCGGACAGGTACATGGATAGGAATGTTTTGGAGGGATATGGGGCAAATGTGGAAAAATTGGACTGGTGCAGATGGTACATCTTGGACTAGTTGGGCTTATTGTATGACTCTTTCAGCTCACGCTGCCATCTTACATAAGCCCTACATCCCAGGCAACCACACTGAAAACACATTAACTAGTTATTCATCTCACATGTCACTTGCACAATGACTGCTCAGCAATTATGCTTCACATCATACAAGGATTTTTTGATGAGATGTACTTTAACTGGCAAAGCATCTGTCAGTGAATCTATGGACATTTTGCTTTCATTGTTCCTGCATTTTCCTTCTGAACATGTTTTTGGAGGTGAGGCAAGGATTTGCAACTAAATTGTGCCTTGTGTTCTTATAGTATCTCCCAATCACTGAATTACTTTTAGAGCTCTTATTTAGCAGGCAAAAAAACAAGACACCATCCTACGAAATACCAATGAGATTTTTTTTCTTTCTGTAATGTTGTGTGAAGTAGGAATGTTGCCCAGACCGTTGAGAAAACAATACATTTTGAATTGCAATAGGGAATTATGCATTCAGCTTAACAAAGGGAATACAGAACCATCTGAAACCTGGTATATTCATGGTCAACAAGGATCAGAGTTCAGATGTCAACTGTGCAGTTTACTTACTAATGACAAAGTGAAATAAGAGTGATCCCAAATGCACGTTTGTCAGTAGCAGGAGGGTTTTGCAGCAGATAGCATGTAATCTGAATGAGGATAATTTATAATGAAACGTGGTTAGATTGCCAAGTGCAAGGGACAAACTAAGGCAGATGGATTTCAATGCAAATATGAGATCATGCATTCAGAATCAAAACAAAAATCTACATATGGTTTTAAAAGATAAAAAGAAAGGAATGTTGAAAGGGCAAAGTAATTTAAAAATAAGGAGCTGCAGATGCTGTTGTACAAAAGAAAACACAGGATGCTGGAGTAGCTCAGCGGGTCAGGCAGCATGGCAGGAGAACGAGGATATGCGATGTTTCGGGGCGGGACCCTTCACCAGACTGATTTGGCATTTTGAGTCAGGACCCTTTTTCAGATACCAAGAGGTGTCCTCTGTCTTAAAACTATGCAAGGTACCATGGGAGGTCCCAGATAGCTACCTGACTACCTAACCCTGGCAAATGTGCTCTCCGAGAACAATCCAAGTCCGTCCAATCTCTCCCTGCAGGTAATATCCCCAACTCCAGGCATCGTTCTGGTAAACCTCCTCCGCACCCTTTCCAAAGCCTCCTCGTTCTTCCTGGTATGGGGGCGACAATAACTGAGCACAATACTCCAAATGTGGCCTAACCAAAGTCGTGTAAAACTGTCCTATTACATCTGATGGGCATTCAGTCACCTGCCATGTAATATCGTTACACCAATTACGAAAAGAAGTATTTTAATTCCCAGGGAGATTCTTGCACCTGACCTTCCCTGCATGCATACTTGCACTGAGATTGATTAAATAAAGGCTCACTGTACCTACAGCTCCAGTCCCCAAGTAGAAAATGAGAGCAAGAAGTGCATGAAATGGAACAGATGCAACTGAGAGCCCTAATGGCTGGAGGGAAAACCATGGTAAAGAAAAAGATGATATATTTGAACGACTGCTGCTGAGAGTCTTAGTGTCAGAACAGATTTAATGGGCCTAGAGACTGAGTGGATGGAATGGAATCCCCAGGGTCATAGAGGCATATTGCATGGAAACAAGCCCTTTGGCCCAACTCGCCCATGCCAACCAACATGCCCCATCCACACTGGTCCCACCTGCCTGCATTTGGCCCATATGCCTCTAAACCTATCCTATCCAAGTACCTTACATGGGGTACCTTACATAAATGTATCTTAAACTTTTTGTAGCACCTGCATCAATTACCTCCTCTGGCAGCGCGTTCCATACACCCACCACCCTTGTGTAAGTCGCCCCTCAGGTTCCTATGAATTATTTCCCCCCTCACCTTACAATACAATACAATATATCTTTATTATCATTGTACAGGGGTACAACAAGATTGGGAATGCGCCTTCAATACAATGCAATAAATTAATTAGCTAATCAGTAAAAATTTATACAACCCAGTGAAACAAAATTAGAAAGAGTTTTAAAACAGTATAAAGTTCCAGTAGGTCTGTGCCGGTTTACTGTGCGATGTGAACCTAAGATCCGTGGTTCTTGATTCCCCTGGGTAAAAGACCCTGAGCATTTACCCTATCTATTCCCCTTTTGATCTTATACACTTCTTTCAGCACCGGAAGCAGGGATGGAGGCCATGTAGTCAATGGAGAGTTGAGGGAATCTGTAGACATGCAATGGACATTTATGGCTCACCATCCCCTGATATGATAGGGAAGTTGAAAGGGTAAAGTAAGGAGTCAGAGAAAGACCACATGAAGATGGGAAATTGGCAACAAAGGTGCTGAAACTATTGGATATGAAGCAGCATTATTCAATAGCCTGAGACCGCAAGGAACTTTAGACTGCTGGAATCTTGCAGCATATACTAAGTGCATTTATAATAAGTACATATATAATAAGTGTGAGATTATCCACTTTGGTGGTAAGAATAGGAAGGCAGAGTATTATCTGAATGGTGTCAAGTTAGGAACAGGGGACGTACAACGAGATCTGGGTGTCCTAGTGCATCAGTCACTGAAAGGAAGCATGCAGGTACAGCAGGCAGTGAAGAAAGCCAATGGAATGTTGGCCTTCATAACAAGAGGAGTTGAGTATAGGAGCAAAGAGGTCCTTCTGCAGTTGTACAGGGCCCTAGTGAGACCGCACCTGGAGTACTGTGTGCAGTTTTGGTCTCCAAATTTGAGGAAGGATATTCTTGCTATTGAGGGCGTGCAGCGTAGGTTTACTAGGTTAATTCCCGGAATGGTGGGACTATCATATGTTGAAAGACTGGAGCGACTAGGCTTGTATACACTGGAATTTAGAAGGATGAGAGGAGATCTTATCGAAACGTATAAGATTATTAAGGGGTTGGACACGTTACAGGCAGGAAACATGTTCCCAATGTTGGGGGAGTCCAGAACAAGGGGCCACAGTTTAAGAATAAGGGGTAGGCCATTTAGAACTGAGATGAAGAAAAACTTTTTCAGTCAGAGAGTTGTGAATCTGTGGAATTCTCTGCCTCAGAAGGCAGTGGAGGCTAATTCTCTGAATGCATTCAAGAGAGAGCTAGATAGAGCTCTTAAGGATAGCGGAGTCAGGGGGTATGAGGAGAAGGCAGGAACGGGGTACTGATTGAGAATGATCAGCCATGATCACATTGAATGGCGGTGCTGGCTCGAAGGGCCGAATAGCCTCCTCCTGCACCTATTGTCTATTGTCTATTGTGCTGGAGGAACATGGTGGGTCAGGCAGCATCTGTGAAAGGAATGGACAGACTGGAGTCTGAGGAAGTGTCCTGACCCAAAATGTTATCTGTCCATTCCCTCCACAGATGCTGCCTGACCCGCTGAGTTCCTCCAGCATTTTGTTTTTTCAATCATTTGGGGACCAAATTGCAAAAGAACGCATCAAGGGTAAAGGCTGATTAGAATTGAAATGAAGACTGTTCCACATACCCCACAGAGAAACAAAATAGCTTCAACCTATACAGGGGTCCACAGCTACACCTTTGATTGAACTTCGTGAAGTGGAGTTAACAAAAGTTGATGTACCCCAGTGTGAAGTTACAGAGCTGTGGGAGCATCGCATTTTAACTTGGGTACGTTGGTATTTTGTAGGAAGTGCGGCGTGATGGCACAGCGGTAGAGTTGCTGCTGGCTTACAGCGCATACGTCAGTGACCCAGGTTCGATCCCGACTCCAGGTGCTGTTTATACGGAGTTTGTACATTCTCCACATGACTGCGTGGGTTTTCTCCGAGATGTTTAGTTTCCTCACACACTCCAAAGACGTACGTTTGTAGGTTAATTGGCTTGGCATAATGTAAAATTGTCCCTAGTGTGTGTAGGATAATGTTAATGATTGGAGTGGGCCCGAGAGGCCGAAGGGACTGTTTCGGCGCTGTATCTCTAAACTAAACTACTTTTTGGTTTTCATAATGGTTTCAGTGAAATGTGAAACACTAGACCATAAGAAGAGTTATTTTTCTGAATATTGGGGAATTGACAACAAATAAGAATTTTTCTAGTATTTCTAGAATTTTCTAGAATTTTTCTAGTTTTTCATTATGATCAGAAGAGATCATGTTAGATTCAAGTCTGTACACTGCTCCAAGTATTAACATGCTCTCTATTCCTTACAATGCTGTTTTGTATAGGTGCAGTTCTTACACTGCCAGTAATGTAATAGGAGCTGTTGGCTGAGGCAATGTTGCAATTCCCTGCACACTTTACCCTCTATGATTCAAGTGCATTGGATCAGGTAACTTTACTTGGAGATTCCCCTGAGCCTAACCATTATTTTATTCAATAGAGAAAATGCTGAAAAGAATCAGCAGGTCAGACAGCACCAGCAGAAAAAGAAACAGTATAGGATCCAGCATCAGAACTGTCCTTTCTTTGAATCTTAGGGTCCATAAATACAAATACGTCAATTTTACCAGTAAATTTAACCAATACGTGATTGTGGATCAAGAGATGGATTGATAGAGCGCGCTTTCAAGCTTTTGCTAGTGGGAGCAAGGGGAAGGAATGACCAGAGTGCAAAAGGTCCTTGATTACGTCGGCTGCTTTTCCAAGGCAGTGTGAAGTGTAGATGGAGTCAACAGTGGGGAGCCTAGTCTGTGTGATTAACTAGACTACATCCACAACTCTCTGCAATTTCTCACAGTCTTAGACAAAGATGTTCCCAAACCATGCTGTCAGTGGCACACCAGTAGAGATGCTGCCTCACAGCTTTAGAGACCCGGGTTTGATCCTGACTACGGGTGCTGTCTGTGTGGACTTTGCATGTTCTGTCTGACTGCGTGGATTTTCTACGGGTGCTCCGGTTTCCTCCCACATTCCAAAGATGTGCGGGTTTGTAGGTTAATTGGCTTCTGCAAATTGTCCCGTGTAGAATAGAATTAGGATACGGGTAATCATTGGTCAGCATGGACACTGTGGGCCGGAGAGCCTGTTTCCACGCTGTTTTTCTAAACTCCAAACTAAACAGTTTGCTTTCTACGTAAGTGATTTAAATGAGGCTGTGGGACTTATCTCTGGAATACCTCATCATCTTTCCCTCATAGTGCCAGGAGATTTCTGTGGCATTACTCCAGGGTTCATTGTCTGACAAGATTGCTTTCAACCAGTCAAATTTTTCAACTGATAATAGAGTATCAAGAAAGGAAATTCACTTTCGGAGCTACGTGCCAGACAGTATTTAAAGAAATCCTGCATTTTCACAATGCTTTTCATGACCTCTATACTAAAGTGTTAGGAAGCGACAAGAAACTGGAGGCTGATAAAGAGTTTTAGCCTGAAAAACATCATCTCACCTTGTCCACCAGAAATGCTGCCTGACCCGCTGAGTTACTTCAGCCCTTTGTGTCTTTGTTTATTGTCACGAAGTACTTTACGGACAATAGCTGACTTTTGAAGTTTACGAAACGTGACAACCAATTTGCATGCATCATGATCGCCAAGTTTATTAAGGACACAGAGGGGCAGTCTGGGTTTGCTGGAAGGAATATATCAAAGGATTTCCTTTGCCAAGATCTTGTCCTCGAAGTATGTGTCCTTGCATCCATCCCATAGCACACTGGCTGCCACAAGCTCATCTCTATTCCAGCATGAGAAGAGTTTGAAAAGGCCATTCAACAACAGATAAACCACACGGCCTCTTGGAGCAGACAAGATTTCTGTTGAAATGCCAAAACATAGCAGAGAAGTAATTTATGACCTTGCCCTCTTACCTGGGAACAGGTGAGCAAGGCTCTTCAAGTCAAGTCAAGTCAAGTTTATTTGTCACATACACGATGTGAAGTGAAATGAAAGTGGCAATGCCTGCGGATTGTGCACAAAAAAGAATTACAGTTACAGCATATAAATAAAGTTAATATAGAGAAGACAAAATTTAGTCCCTGGAGTTATAAAAGTTAACAGTCCTGTTGGCCTGTGGGAAGAAACTCCGTCTCATCCTCTCCGTTTTCACAGCGTGACAGCAGAGGCGTTTGCCTGACCGTAGCATCTGGAACAGTCCGTTGCTAGGGTGGCAGGGGTCCTTCATAATCTTGCTTGCTTTGGATTTGCACCTCCTGATGTATGGGTCCTGCAGGGGGAGCGAGTGTAGTTCCCATGGTGCGTTCTGCCGAACGCACTACTCTCTGCAGGGCCATCCTGTCCTGGGCAGAGCTGTTCCCAAACCAGACTGTGATGTTGCCGGACAGGATGCTCTCTACAGCCCCAGAGTAGAAGCAATGAAGGATCCTCAGAGACACTCTGAATTTCCTCAGCTGTCTAAGGTGGTAAAGGCGCTGCTTTGCCTTACCCACCAGTGCGGCAATGTGCGTTGCCCATGTCAGATCCTCTGTGATGTGGACTCCCAAGTATTTAAAACTGCTCACCCTATCCACAGTAGACCCATTTATCTCCAGTGGCGTGTACGTCCTTGGATGTTGAGCCCTTCTAAAGTCCACAATCAGCTCCTTAGTTTTAGTGACATTCAAGAGGAGGCTATTGTCCTGACACCAGAGTGCCAGATCAGCCACCTCCTTCCGGTAGGCCTTCTCATCGTTGTCGGAGATCCAGCCCACCACCACAGTGTCATCAGCAAACTTGGTGATGGAGTTTGAGCTGAACCTGGCCACACAGTCTTGACTCACAGGTAACCCACTTCCAGACAGCCGCTGAATTTTTCCCAAGATGCAGCACCTCATTGTTTACCTTGTTCCCTCGCACTATCCAGGGACCTCAAACATTCCTCCCCTCAAGGGGTGCAATGGATGCAATGTCCTCTGTGCAACAAATCCAAGGAAAATGGAGAGACCTGCATCAATTCCTGTATAATGGTCCAGCAGAAAAACAGGCCCTTTGGCCCACAATGTCTTTGCCAAACATGATGCCAAGACCATTGCTTATCTGCTTGCATATAATCCATATCCCTCCATTCCCTGCATGTCCATGTGCCTATCGAAAAGTCACTTAAATGCCACCATCGTATTCACCTCAGTGCCTGGCAGCGCGTTCCAGGCACTCAATATCCTCTCTGTAAAAAAGTTGCCCTGCACATCTCCTTTAAACTTTGTCCCTTTCACCTTAAAGCTATGCCCTCTATTATTTGATTTTTGCATCCTGGGGAAAAAGAGGTTCTGACTGTCTACCCTCACTATCCCTCTCATAGTTTTATATCCTTCTATCGAGTCTCCCTGCAACCTCTGGCTTTCTAGAGAAAACAATCCAAGTCTGCCCAACCTCTCCCTGTAGTCCCGGCTCCTTTCACCCTCAAAGATCTTTTATTTCCAATAATATATCAAATTTGTCTCTTCTTAAAAAACCATCTCCATTCTACACCTGCTACATAATAAAATGCAAGCTTTGATCCTGCCCAGTGGGTCCACCGAAAGGCCAATTCCAATACTAAGTAGAGCCAAACAAGGGTATGTCTTCTCAGACTCCCTTGCCACAAAATTGAAGCTAATTTCCCAGCTGATTTTGTGCTGGAGTGAAGGGGAATCTACTGGATAGATGGAAAACCTTTGTTGTCTTCATTCCAGAACAAAAATCACCCCAGCTTCAATCATAGATTTAACAGATGGACGTAGGAGGATGCGCATACAGCATAAAACAACCCATCTGCCTACCTGCTCCACATTGACAGAATCCTTGGTTATTGCAAAGGAATATTCAGCCACCTCAGAACCAGGGTTCGATCTTGACTATGGGTCCTGTCTGTAAGGAGTTTGTAGGTTCTCCCCGTCACCGAGTGGGTTTTCTCCGGATGCTCCAGTTTCCTCCCACATTCCAATGATGTGCAGGCTTGTAGGTTAATTGACTTCTGTAAATTGTTCCTAGTGTGCAGGATAGAACTACAGTGAATGGGTGATCGCTGGTTAACATGGACTCGGTGGGCCGTATCTCTAAACTAAACTAAACCCAATGAACTAAGTGGAAACAAGTCATTCTCAAAGACAGTACAGCGGAAGATGATCATGCTCCCACAAGCAGTGACATAGTGGTGAGACCATTTGTTTGTAATGTGTTAGCGATGATGACTGAGAGTTAAATATCCCAGGCACCAGCAATAACACTACGCTTCTTTGAAGCATTACCAAGGATTCTTTTATATCCATCACAGAAGACATTTAGCAGTTCAATTTATTGCATACCCATAAAGCAAGATAGAAAATTGGATAATGATGACGCTTTACCAATGTAACTACAAAAGATGCTCTTTTACCTTATCTTTTTCTCCCATTCATAGACTCCAAACAACAATAGAATTTTAAATAAAGACTAGACCAAGTGGACCCGTTGGGCCCAAACCTCTCCTGCATTGGTGCAGCACCCTCTCTTCCCCCCTCCCATCTTCCCCCTCCCCTTCCCCCCAGTCTCCCCCTCAATCCCCCCCTCCACCCCTTCCTTCCACACCCCCTTCCTTCCACACCCCCTTCCTTCCACTCCCCCTCCCTCCCCCTTCCCCTCCCCCTCTCGTCACCTTCCCCTCTACTCCATCATCCTCAACCCCCCCTTATCCCCCCTCCCTCCGCCCCCCCTCCCTCGGAGATAGATTTCAACTTTAAAATGTGAATAACTTAAAAAATATAACACCAATTTCAATGAAACTTCTTCCATTAGCACCAAAGTGGACGATAGTGAGTAAGGTGGGCCTAAAATTGTCGCGCTATCGTGCACCATTTTGGCTATAGTTCAGGAACAAACAAACAAACGAGTTTTAGTATATAGATTCTAAATGATTTGCTTCAATCTGACACTTGAGGCAAAACCTGAATAACGCAAACAGTGAAGGCATGAAGCACGATTCATCGATGGTCGATCAGGATACTATGAAAGAAAACCAAAAATGGATAACTCTTAAAAAGAATCATTCGAGTTTACACATACCATAGTATATATGAAACACGTAAAGCAGCCTAGCTTTGGCTATCCAAGAGGTTAAGGATAGTATTAGATCAAAGGAAAAGATTTCTTATATGTAGAAAGGAACTGCAGAAGCTGGTTTACACCGAAGATAGACACAAAATGCTGGAGTAACTCAGCGGGTCAGGCAGCATATCTGGAGAGAAAAGAGGGGTGATGTTTTTTAAGAAATAAAATGAAGGTCCATAGTAAGGATACGGGAATAGGGGCCTGGAAACTGAAAGACAATAAAGAGACAAAGGGCATGTGAGATGTCCTGGACATCGGTCAGACCCGAAACGTCACCCATCCTTTCTCTCCAGAGATGTTGCCTGACCTGCTGAGTTACTCCAGCACATTGTATCTATCTTCTGAAAAGATTTCTTATGTTGCCAAAGAAAATAGGATTGGAAAAATATAAGAATTCAGCAAAGGAGAATCAATGCATTGAAAGGGAAAGTAGAGCAAGAAAAAGTTAAAAACACACAGCGGGAAGTGTGCAAAAAGACCAGCTCAAGTTGACAAAAGTCCTGAGAGAAGAGTAAGATTCGTCTACTGTCTCCTGAAGAAGAGAGCAAATTGGGTTGCACTGTACCCTACTGACTTTATTAGAATGAGGGGTCTCATTGAGACTTCTGAAATTCCTACTGAGCTCGACAGCGTAAATGCTGGGTTGATGTTCCTCTGGCTGGCAAGTCTGGAGCAAGTGGTCAGTCTCAAAATAAGGGTTTTAGGACGGAATTTCTTTACCCAGAGAAAAGAGAATTTGTGCAATTCTCTATCCAAGAGAGCTGCAGGCTCCATATGCTGCATCTTTTTTTGGATATCAAATAATGTGGGATTCGAGCAGGATTGTGGTGCTAAGGTAAAACATTGGCCATAATCTTAATAGATTGGTGGCACATGATACATGAACAGGTACATGGATAGGAAAGGTTGAGAGGGATATGGGCCAATTGGCTTATGGGCCAGACGGGACATGGTGGGACAGGCATAGAGATCCGAGTGGCTATTGCTTCTTAGTAGAAACAACGAACTGCAGGTGGCGGTTAATACACAAAAGGACACAAAGTGCTGGAGTAACTCAGCAGCTCAGGCAGCATCTCTGGAGAACATGGATAGGTGATGCTTTGGGTCGAGACCTTTCTTCAGACTCTTCAGGGTATTCCTGCTTTTTCTTGAATTCTAACACTTTGTTCTTTAGGAAAGCATCTCTGATAGTGGGGCATTTCCCAAGCACTGCACTGGAATGTCAGCTTCTGGATTGATACCTGAACATTCAACCTTTGGAATTTGGAGAGTGTTACCAATTGGGCCATAGCTGACACTAGATAACATACTGGATAGTTAGGATTCCAGGACGTATGGTTATCTTGGCTGGATCTGAGGCTGGCTTGTTTGCAAGTTAAGAAACCTTGTACCAGAGCTGTCCAGTTTTTGCAGTGTGATGGACATGCTTACACCAAACAGCAGTCATGGAAACATTTTTATTTCTGCAAATATGGTTGCATTGCCACTAACAAATATGACTGGTCACAATTCCCTTTATTTTACACTCCGTCACGTTTATATATTGACAAATGGTCTTCATTTTGTATATTGATCGTGTACACCATGCAAAATGCTTTTTTTCATTCAAGACACTATTTTATGCATTTTATTCCCTTCCAAAACCCATGGAAAATAAAAGCTGCTGCCACAGATACCCGTGTCTTCTGCGATACATTTTCCGTGGGTTTAGAAAGTTAAAGGAATCTCCCCTACCTGAATGCTGACATGATAAAATATACCTTTTGGAAAAACATCACAATCTTTCAAGATTGTGTACAGCCGTTGGCATCTGTGAATTATTTCACAGTAGGGATCACCACTGTGGTGTACAGAGGATATACATTACTCATTGGGAACAGGTAGGGTTTTTGCTCGACTTTGATTGAAAGATACATCATGAAATCAGGCCCTTTGGCCCACTAGGTCCATGCCTATCATCGATCACCCGTTCATACTAGTTCTACATTATTCCACTTTCACATCCATTCTCTACACACTTGGAGCAATTTACAGAGGGCCAATTAACCTACAAACCCGCATGTCTTCAGGATCTGGGAGGAAACCGGAGCACCCGGAGGAAACCCCTGCGGTCACAGGGAGAACGTGCAAATTCCACAGAGGCTGCATCCGAAGTCAGGATCGAACCTGGGTCTTTGGTGCTGTGAGACAGCAGCTCTACCAGCTGTGTCACTGTGCCGCCAATAGTGGTACTGAGGCAATTTTTTTTGCTGGGGAATCCTTCACCTGGAAAATATCATCCATTGGTAGCATGTTACCGTGTCTCTTGCATAAATGTGGGCATTTGTGTCTGCATGTAAGCACCCTTCATGAATTAATGTCCAAATGGATACACAAGGGTTGATTGTATATCAAGTGTGCTCTAGGATTTCTCATGCTTGACCCCAAAAATGTGTGCACATTCCTTCCGAAATTGGTAGAAATAGCCCATAACGTGAGCGTGCACAAAGATGGGTGAACATTGAATCAATGTTAACCTCAAACGTAAATGAATATTGGATTGGATTAAACCACTGGAGACACTGGTTAAAAAGTGACGATGTAGTAGATAACAATTGCCTTCAGGAAGCGCTCATCCCAAACAAGAACAAAGCTGGTAACAAGTCTACATTGATTACGCCTGCCAAGAAAAACTGGATGCCTGCCAAACTGGCTAGGAGTTAATGATAAGTGTTGATCTGCATAAGGTCGCACAGTAGATAGGAGTTACACTCAGGAGATTGTCTTCCCCAGTGTTGGGAGCACTGTGGGCAGAGGTTACCATTAGATGGTTGTCCCGCTTAGAGCTGGAGGCAGAGGGGGGAGGAGTTACTCAAGAGGTTCTCCCACCCAGAGTTAGGGGCACTTACCGTCAGTCTCCCTATTGAGAGGTGATGGTACAATCTGCCTAGATTACCATGGGGAGTCTGTCCTGTCCTGTCCAGAGATGGGAGCACAGGGGGTCGGGGTTACCAGAGGGAGGGCCTCTCACCCTGAGCTATGAGCACAGTTAGTAGGGGTTACCAAAGCGAGGGTATTCAGGCCAGAGATGGGAGGCACAAGGAGGGCATCCCTGCCCAGAACTGAGGGCAGAGGTTAGGTCTTACACATCGTTAATGAGACTGTGTCGGGATTACCTATGGCTAATGGCTACCCTAACCCTAATGTTCTATCCACAAGACATAGGAGCAGAATTAGGCCCATCAAGTCTGCTCTGCCATTCAATCATGGCTGATTTATTTTTCCCTTAACTCCATTCTCTTGCCTTCTCCCCATAACCTTTGACAAGATCATAAGATATAGGGTATCCAGAGATGGGGTACAGTAGGCAGGGGTTATCATTCTACTCAGACCTGGGATTACAGTGTGTAGGGGTTAGCTACAAGAGGTGGTTATACCCAGAGCTGATGGCACAATGCCAAGGGATTACCCATGGGAGACTGTCCTGGCCAGAGATGAGTGGGTAGGAGTTACCAAATGGAGGGTTTCTACTGAGAACCAGGTGGGGAGGGATACGCACAAGAGTTGCTCTTACCTAGAGCTGATGGTACAATGTGTGGCATTACCTACAGGAAGCTGTTTTGCCAGAGATGGGTAGGGGTCCATAGAGCAAGGGGCTCATTGGGTGGAGGGAGGGTACAAGAGGGAGGGTACCCCATTTGGAGATGGAGGCACTGTGGCTGGGGATTATCAAAGAGAGGTTACCCTGCCAATAAATGGCTGCACAGTGTGTAAGGGTTATCTATAAGGGGTAGTCTTACACAGAGCTGATGGTACAATGTTTTGGGGATTATTTACAGGAGATTATTTACATGGGTCTTGCCCATGGCTAGGAGCACAGTGGATTGGGGTTACCAAAAGAAGGTGATCATACCTAGAACTGGGGTTACCAATAAGGAAGTTTCTACCTGGAGCTATAGACACACTGGGTGGGGGCTACCAAAGCGAGAGTTATATCTAGAGGTGGGGACAATGTGGGGAAGGATTAACTACAAGGAGTGGTCTTACCCAGAGCTGATGGTACAATGTGTGGGCATAACGTGAAGTAGGTTGTCGTGCCCAGAGCTGAGGACACAGTGGGTGGATGTTACGAAAGGAAGGGTTTCTGCCCAGAATTGGGGGCACTGTAGATAGGGGTAACCTACTAGAGTGTGTAACCTGTAGATGGTGATAACCTGTGGTACAATGCCCAGGGTTAACACACCGGCAGCTAACCAGGGAGGTTGTCCTACCCAGACTTGAGGGTGCTGTGCGCAGGGTTTATCTACAAGCTGTGGTCTTACCCAGAGCTGATGGTACGATGGTACGATGTCCAGGGATTACCTACGCAGGCTGCTCAGTCAAAAACTGAGGTCAGAGAGGTAGGGGCTACCGAAAACCAGAGCTAGGAACAAAGTGCATAGGGGTTATCAAAGGGTGAGCATCCAACCCTGAACTGGGGGCACGTGGATGGGGTGGGGTGGGGAGGGGAGGGGGGGTTACCACAGCCATGAGCATCTCATACTGAACTGGAAGCAAGTGGATGGGGGTTGTTCGAGGGGGGGCATCCCATGTCCAGAGAGGTATTGGGTGGGGGGGTTGGGAGAGATGATGAGGTAGGCAGTAGGGAGACAGGGTGGGGAGACAACTGGGGAGATAGTTGAGGTGGAGGAGACAGTGGGGGGGGAGGGGGGTAGAGACAAGTGGGGGACAGTGGGGGGGGCAGACAAAGGGGAAGAGATAGTGTGGGGAGGGTAGACAATGGGGCAAAAACAAAGGGGGAGAAGACAATGGGGGGAGATGGGGGAATGCAATGGGGGAGATGGGGGAATGCAATGGGGGAGACAACAGGGAGGAGAGACGTGGGGGAGAGACGGGGGGGGGGGGGGGGGGGGGGGGGGAGAGACGGGGGGGGGGGGGGGAGAGACGGGGGGGGGGGGAGAGAAGGGGGGGAGAGAAGGGGGGGAGAGACGGGGGGGGGGGGGGGGGGAGACGGCGGGAGAGACGGGGGTGAGACGGGTGGGGGGAGATGGGGGGGGGAGACATGGGGGAGGGGAGAGACGGGGGGGGGGGAGAGACGGGGGGGGGGGAGAGACGGGGGGGGGGGAGAGACGGGGGGGGGGAGAGACGGGGGGGGGGAGAGACGGGGGGTGGAGAGACGGGGGGGGGGGAGAGACGGGGGGGGGGGGGAGACGGGGGGGGGGAGACGGGGAGAACCGGGGGGGGGGAGAGACGGGGGGGGGGGGGAGACCGGGGGGGGGGGGGGAGACCGGGGAGGGGGGGAGATGGGGGGGGGGGGGGAGACATGGGGGAGATGCGGGTGGGGGAGACGGGGGGGGAGGGGGAGACGGGGGGGAGGGGGGAGACAGGGGACGGGGGGAGATGGGGGGCGGGGGGGACGGGGGAGACGAGGGGGGGAGATGAGGGGGGGGAGAAGCGGGGGAATTCAATGGTGGGGAGGCAATGACAATGCGGTGAGACAACAGGGGGATAACAATTGGGGGGTGTTACCAGAGGGAGGGACGCGCATGTCCGCGGTCCCATGGTTGCCCCGGCAACTCACCGGCGGCGAGCCGAGCCGAGCCCGGCGCGCGCTCAACCGTCGCTACCTGTGCGGGGCCGCGCGGGCGCGCGGGAGGGGAGGAGTCTGCGGTCGCGTCGGGAGCGCGCAGGGACCAGTTCCCCCCCCCACCGCCGGCTCCAGACATGGCGGACGTCAAGTCCGAGTGGCTCCGGCTCCCCGGCTCCTGGGCGCACGGTGTTACCCAGGACGGACGCGTCTTCTTCATCGAGTGAGTGTGAGGGGAGAGGTGGGGAGGAGGAGGGTAGGGGGAGGACAGAGGGAGAGCAGAGAGGAGGGGGAGAGAGGAGGGGGAGAGCAGAGAGGAGGGGGAGAGCAGAGGGGAGGGGGAGAGCAGAGGGGGACAGCGGGGGTTAGAGGAGAAGTGAGGAGGGGAGATGGTAAGATGAGGGGATCAAGGAGTGGGTGAGGAGGGTGGGGAGTCTCGGAGAAGGGGGAGAAGAGAGGGAAGGGAGGTGGAGTGAGGGGCTGCGGAAGGGAAGGACGGAGGGGAGACTTGAAGGGAGGAGGTGTGTATAGCAGGGGTGGATTTATGTGGTGGTCTCTGCACCCCTCCACTGACCTACTGTATGTCATGTTTTCCCACCCCCATCCCCCCCACCCCCATTCCCACCTCTACCCCCACCCCCGTCCTCACCCCCATCCCACCCCCACTCTCATCCCACTCTCACCTCCATCCCACCCCCACTCTCACCTCCATCCCACCCCCACTCTCACCTCCATCCCACCCCCACTCTCACCTCCATCCCACCCCCACTCTCACCTCCATCCCACCCCCACTCTCACCTCCATCCCACCTCCATCCCCACCCCGCCCCTATCCCCGCCCACATCCCACCTCCATCCCCATCCCCACCCCCACCCTCACCTCCATCCCATCCCCCACCCTCACCTCCATCCCATCCCCCACCCCCACCCTCACCTCCATCCCCACACCCATCCCCACACCCGTCTCCACCTCAACTCAATCCCCATCTCCACACCACCCCATCCCATCCCACCTCCATCCCCACCCTCACCTCCATCCCATCCCCATCCCCACATCCATCCCGCCCCCACCCACACCCACATCCCGCCCCCACCCACACCCACATCCCGCCCCCACCCACACCCACATCCCCACACCCATCTCCACCTCAACTCAATCCCCACCCCACCCCATCCCATCACCACCCCCACTCCCATCCCTCCTCCGTCCCACCCCCACCCCATCTCCAGTGAGGAAGCGGAGCGAACAACATGGATACACCCAGCCACGGGAGAGGCCGTCATCAGTGGGCACCGCAAGACGCCTGGTAAGGGGCAGACCCGGGCGGACGGATGGGGGTGCAGTACGTGGGGCTTGGGGGGGGGGGGGGGGGGGAAGCACATGATCAGGCACCCATGGGTGGGGGGGGGGGGCACATGATCAGGCACCGATGGGTGGGTGGGACTCCGCATCGTGATCAGGCAGCTTAGGGTGGGAATGGGACAGCATCTTGTTCAGGCTCCCTTGGGTGGAAGTGGGTCTCTGAGTTCTGACCACCCTATGGTGGGGATTGGGTCCCAGATCCTGACCACCCTCGGGTGAGACTGTGTGTCCTGATCAGACACCTTTGGGAGAGAAGTGGACTCTTGGGTCCTGATCTGGGACTTTTGGTGACACTTATGGGACCTGATTAGTGACCCTTGACTGGGACTATGGGAGCTGATCAGGGACCATTCGGTCGTACTATGGGACCTGATTAAAGACACTTGGTGGCACTTTGGGACCTGATCGGGAATCCGTAGATGAGAGTGGGACTCAAGATCCTGATCGCGCTCGGGTGGGAGTTCGTGTCCGGGTCCTGATCAGGGACCCTGGGGTGTGGATGCGCTGCGGATCTTGATCAGGGAGCTCTGGGGAGGAGGGGTGGGTGGTGTCGTGGTGGGATTAGGATATTGTTTGCGGATACCAATCCTCAGGGTAGGGGTGGGAGTGAGATGTGAATCCCAAGCCCCCGGAGTGTGGGTGTGGATTGCGTACCCCGCCGCAGCACCAGGTCGCGGTGTGTTTGAGTGTGCATGCATGTGTGCGCCTCTTCTGTATGAACTGCTTGTCGAATTGTTTTCCACTTTGTTGTGCTGCACCGAGCTATGGGCGCGGGTTATGTTGCCAAGTGTCTTTGCGCTCGGCAGGGTACAGGAACACAGCGTGTGTCCAGCCATTCATAATGACCTTACTGCAAGTTCCGCGCCCGAGTCAGACTGAACCGTGGCGAGGGAACGGGCTGTTCATTGTTTGAGTTGCTAAGGCTTCCTCTCTTCCGGACAGATCTCCCCACCGGCTGGGAAGAAGGATATACCTTCGAAGGGGCGAGACATTACATTAAGTGAGTAAATGCAAGGTTCCTGATGCATTGAGTGGCTTGGTACAGTCTCTGATTGTTTGTACGTGCACGGCGCTGCCTTCCAAGTGCTGGCTGGCTGCAGATCTCAGTTTATTTCGTGTGTAATTCGAATGAAAGTTGCACAACGTGGGTTTCGCGTTTCGCATTTTGCATGGAGTGGGTGTGTCGCGCCTGTGGATTTCGACACTGGTTCCAGCAACACTCAGATTAAAGGGTGACGTTTGAGCGTCAAACAAAATTTAAAAATCCACCGTGTCGTTACTCTCCACAAGGTGGTTTGTTTACAAATGGTGACGTGTCCGATTCAATTCTTTTAATGGAAGGGCGGAAAGAAAAGTTTTATCCTAGTTTCCCCCTTCATTTTATTGGGATCAAATTACTATTGTTTGAATCTGTTTGCTAAAGGAAATGTACTGACAGTAAACGCTGATATCATCTTGATTATGCATCGATGTAATTTAAAAGATAGGCAGCTTAAAATTAAATAGCGACCATTTATCCCAACCAACACTATGACCGCGTTTGAACACTGGGATGTGGCAGGCTAACAAAAGGCAGGAACAGCAGGAGAGTGGAAAACATACACTGGAAGCTTGACGTTAATAACTCTACAACGACCCCCTAAAGCTAGTATTATTTTGTCGTGCATTAAAATTCAAAATGAAGACGTATTTGGCATCTGCTTTTTATTTGGTAGTGTGGGTAAACATATTGAGCAAAAGTGTTCATAATGTACTTGAAATTTGATGTTTACTTTTGTTGTGGAGTTGCAGACGGATGATGTGTATTAGTAGTGATTTGTGGAAACAATGCTCCAGCATTTTGTGTATTTCCCTAGCAGTGATTTGTATTGTGCTTGAAATCATAAGGTGCCATGTGTTTTATTTTTCATTCTTTTTCATCTATTAATCCCACAGTGACTGAGAGTAGATGAAATGTGTTTTAGAATATAGTGCAGAAATGTACTGGTTATGGTGCTGAAATATCTAAGTATGAATGTACACACAAATAAATGTTGAAAAAACACAGCAGGTCAGGCAGCGTCTGAGGAAACAGAAACAGAATGAACAAATCAAGTTCAGTTCAGTTTAGTTTATTGTCACGTGAACCGAGGTACAGTGAAAAGTTTTTGTTGCGTGCTAACCAGTCAGCAGAAAGACAATACATGATTGCAATCAATCTATTTACAGTGCATAGGTACATCATAAGAGAATAAGGTTTAGTGCAAGGTAAAGACATCAAAGTCTGATCAAGGATGGTGTGAGGGTCATCAAGAGGCTCTCTGGTTGTGGTAGGATGATTCATTTGTCTGATAACAGCTCTGAAGAAACTGTCCCCATATCTGGTGGTGTGCGTTTCACACTTCTATACCGTTTGCCTGATATAGAAATCAAGTCAAACACCCTTTGTTAGTTCTGACAAACTGTCTGACCCGAAACATTAGAACTATTTCTCTTTCCACAGATGCTGTCTGACCTGCGGCGTGTTTCCAGCATTTTCTGGCTTTATTTCATATTTCCTGCTTCTGCTGTATTGTTTTGATTTTCATTTTTAGCTGGACTTATTTCTGAAGGTGGTGTTTGTGTCCCTTTGATACTGGGAATCTGTTATTTCCTAATTGGAAAAGTGTGACATTTTTGATATGTGGGTAATATGTGAGGTAATGAAGCCCATTTACAATTGAGAATACTCAAGTAATGTTATATTTCGAGGGTTGAAATCTGTCCATTATGACGTTGCTGTTTTGGATATTGAGAGTGATCAGCCATGATCACATTGAATGGTAGTGCTGGCTCGAAGGGCCAAATGGCCTACTCCTGCGCCTATTGTCTATTGTCTATTGCTGGAGTTTACTGTGAATAACTTTCACAACACTGATCTTACTTATCCATTCTGTATGAGTATGTAATTAATGATCTGCTTATACAGCAGAATGAATTCATGTGAAGTTAAAATATCACTGCTTTCCAAAAGATGTTAATCTACTGTGGTTAACAGATATATTAAGTTTCAATTTATAAAAGGAAGAATAAATAGAATTGAAAGCTTGGGATGTTTTTATATTCATCAGGAAACGTACAAGATGATTTGTTTGTGATTTAATTTGTTTTTATGGATCTGCTCTTTTGCTTCTGATGGTAGTACAGCAAAATGACTGGAGAGCTGAAGCTTCCACGCTTATCCGACTCATTGTGTTTGAATAGACTGAAGAATGAGAAGTGAAAATGCAGAAGGACTCGAACTAAGATGTAACGAGTATTTTCAATGAATGGGTGATATGAGTAGATGGTACAGAGAATAACGTGAATAAATGGGTCTTTTTTGGATTGCGCGAATATCATTACAGATGGGCGGCATGGTGGCACAGGGGTAGAATTTCTGCCTTACAGTGCCAGAGACCTGGGTTGGATCCTGACTAAGGGGGCTTTCTTTAAAGGAGTTTGTGCGTTCTCTCCATGACCTGCGTGGGTTTTCTCCGGGATCTCTGGTTTCCTTCCACACTCCAAAGACGTACAGGTTTATAGGCTAATCGGCTTGGTATAATTGCACATTTTCCCCAGTGTGTGTACGATTAGTGGAAGTGAGCGGGGATTGCTGGTCGGTGCGGCCTCGGTAGGCTGAAGTGCCTGTTTCGCGCTGTATTTCTAAACTAAACTACACGGGGATACACAGGGTTTAGTGCTGCGACTCCAACTGATGACATAATGTGGATGAAGGGACCACATGGAACAAGGTTGCCGCTGATATATAATGGTGTGAATTGTGGGGAGGTGCAGAGATGCTTCAGGAGATATTGACAAACGAAGTGACAGGGTGAGCTCATAGCAGATGTGTGCAATGTTAATACATGTGCGGTCATCCACTTTATTAAAAAAAGGAAAGGAGTGTTTTTGTTTTAAATGGTGAGAGATTAATTGATATTGGTCTCACCTGGCTGTCAGTAAAAAATAACATGCAGGTACAGCAAGCAATTTGGAGAGCAAATGCTCTCAGGCTTTTTATCTCAGGCTTTATTGAAACAGGATCCAAGTAGAAGAGTAATGACTTCTAACTGAAATTACATAGAGTCCAAGGGAGAGTACACCTGGAATATTGTTTGCAGGTGCAGTCTTAAATGCAATGAAGGTTCACCAAATTGATCTTCATTTGTGGAAGTAGATTATAGGACCTGTCTGTTCAGAGAGAATGACGGATGATCTCATTAGAACATATTGAATTCTTCTTGACTGTAGTGCAGGGGTAATGTTTCTCGGCAGTCTAGAACCAATGGTTTCAAGCTTAAAATAGGGAAACAGCCATTCAGGATGGAAATGAGACAAACTTCTTTACACAAAGGGTGGTGAATCTTTGAAATGTTCTGCCCTAAGAAGGTTTGGAGTATACTCAAGGCAGGTGGATATTTGACTGGTATAGGAATGTAGAGCTTTGGTAAGAGATCAGCCATGACCTTGTTGAATAGAGTTGCAAGTGCAAGCGGCCGAATGCTCTGCTCTAGCCGTTTCTTGCCTTACCTTGTCTCAATCAAATGGGTAGGTTGAAGAAATGTAGGAACGATTTTGGTGAACAGGCCTAGAGTGAAGTGGAAAGGTTTTAGATTTTTTTTAGAGATACAGCACGGAAACAGGCCCTTTGGCCCACCGGGTCTGCGCCGCCCAGTGATCCCCGCACATTAACACTATCCTACACACACTAGGGACAATTTTTACATTTGCCCAGCCAATTAACCTACATACCTGTACGTCTTTGGAGTGTGGGAGGAAACCGAAGATCTCAGAAACCCCACGCAGGTCACGGGGAGAACGTACAAACGCCGTACAGACAGCACCCGAAGTCAGGATCGAACCTGAGTCTCCGGCGCTACATTCGCTGTAAGGCAGCGACTCTACCGCTGCGCCACCGTGCCGCCCGTATAGGTGTCATAATGTTGGTTGATTGGGAACAAAATGAAATTTACTGAGTGGTATTTATTATTGCAGAGATTTTAAATATCTGTAATTGTTGTGACCTTGTTTTGCATTTAGGTATTCTGTATAATTGCATTAAAAGTTTTGCAGCAGAAACATGTAAATTCTATTTTCCAGTACCTATAATTGCAGAATATGTTAGCTCAGATTTGGTAACAAACAATAAAAAGATTTAAATGTAGTAAATATAATCCAAAAGAAGTCCATCTCCTGAGTATTTAATACCAAGTAAAAATTTTGCCCCATTTGACTCACATTTTGCACCAGGGCTATCACAATCACAATAAAACTTTATTAGCCAAGTATGTTTTGTAACATACGAGGAATTTCATTTGCCATACAGTCATACCAATAAAAAGCAACAGAACATACAAAATGCATTTTAACATGAACATCCACCACAGTGACTCCTCCACATTCCTCACTGTGATAGAAGGTGAAAAAAAGTTCAATCTCTCCCTTCATTGTTCTCCGGCGGTCGGGGGGGCTCTAACCTTCCGTTGATGGGATGATCTTGACTCCCGTAGCCGGTGGCGAGCGTTCCTCGTCGGGGCGATCAAGCTCGTTCATCGGGGAGGGGGGATCTCGGCTCCCCTGCGCCGGGCGATCTACCCCGGGTCGGGACCAGTCGAACCTGATGCAGCTTTTGGAGCTCCCGACCGGCCTCAACCCGAGACTGCGAGCTCCTGATGTTAAAGTCTGCAGGCTACATTGGAGTGTCGATCCCAGGCAATGGATCGCGGACTCAGATGATAAGTCCACGCCCCCGCGGGGACTCAAGGTCAGTCCCAGGCAAGACCTCCAGCTCCGTGATGTTAGGTCGCAGAGTGACCAGAGATACGATCCGGAAAACAATCGCATCTCCGGCAAGGTAAGAGATTGAAAAAAAGTTTCCCCCGACCCCCTCCCCCACCCCCCACATAAAACAAACCAGAGAACATTTACACAAGCTTTTAAAACTTACCAAAAATAACAAAAGGAGTTTGAAAAGGACAGACAGACTGTAGGCGAGGCAGCCATCGTGCGGCGCCCCCCTGGTGGTCACAACAGCCTAACAACAGTAATACACTGACTTCAACAGCAATTTCCAAAGTACACCAATGTGTGGTTAAATGTGTGGTTAAATGTCAGTTTTCTTTTCTTGTTGCTCTGTAATGATTTCTTCCTGACGGATCCAGCATTGAAATCTGTGCAAGGTTTTGAATGTATTATAGTTATCCATTAGACATGACAGGAATTAAATATAGAGCAGATGTATAAAATTTCACTGAATGATCGGTCGCTAATGCTGTCAAACAACTTTCTGTCCCTGAGACATTAATGTTATACTCAGGGTTGATACCAACAGATTTAAAAAAACATCACTTTCATATTAATCTCATATTTCTTTCTCAATCCTCATTTGCTTTGCTGTCTATGATTTTAAATTTCATTTATGATTCCTGGTTCAAACTTCCTGGTTTATAACTGGTTGAAAGTTCCATTTTATTGGTATTGTTTGCAGCTTCAGAGAACCCTACCTTAGGATGCCATATTGGATCATATGCCAGGTTAGAGCAAGCCTCTACTCAAAAATCTGCAAAATGTTGGCGGCAGCTACCACTGTATTGAACAGCAAGGGGCATTTGGTCTCTTATGTACCTCGATAGAAAACAGTCATTTTGTTTTATTTTACTGTTCTCTCAAATTACATTGCTCATGATTACTTACCTGGGTGCGCAATGTAACTTTGAATAAAAGGTGTAAAACATTACTTTTTTATTTTCTCGTCTTGCTGAATCTTTGTTTATCTTCAGCTTCAGATTTGGTGATTTTATTTAAACAAACGACTGACTACAGAATTTCACAATAGATCACGAACAATATCATGACACTTGGACAGTTGGGCATCATGCTTAAGTTACTGGAGAGTTGATCTAGATATTTGAGTTTGATAACTGGAATTAAAATGCAAGTACAATAAATCAATCCATCTGGAGTAATCTGCTTATATTGGTAATGTTGGTCAGGAAACTCAGAAGGTTGTAAAACCTAATTTTATTCACTGATGTTACAATGTGATGGTTTTATCATTTACAACTGAGGGCAATTTCTTGCAATGGGTGGTAAATCACTGGAATTCTCAACCTCAGGGAGTTGTGGAGGCTAGATGACTGAAGGAATAGGTTGATACACTGAAATAAATTGTATTGAGTACTATGGGGACTGATGTGTCCAATTCTTTTTCAACTGAACTAGTGTGACTGTTATGTAGAAAGTATGGCAGTCAGTTTGTCCTCAGTAATTTCCTAGGTACAGATAGATCATTTATGATAGTAGTAACAACTTATTGCTTTTGGGGTTGGTTTATTATTGTCAAAACAAAGTGCTGGAGGAACGCAGCAGGTCAGACAGTTCTGTGGAGGGAATTGGACAAAATTTTGGTCACACTGAGTTTGCATTTGGTATTGGTTTATTATTGTCAAATGTACCGAGATCTGGATGTACTGGATCAGTTCCTGTGGATTGGAGGGTAGCTAATGTTATCCCACTTTTCAAGAAAGGAGGGAGAGAGAAAGCAGAGAATTATAGACCGTTTAGCCTGACATCAGTGGTAGGGAAGATGCTGGAGTCTATTATTAAAGATGGAATAGTGATGCATTTGGATAGCAGTAACAGGATCGGTCCAAGTCAGCATGGATTTACGAAAGGGAAATCATGCGTGAAAAATCTTCTGGAATTTTTTGAGGATGTAACAAGTAAAATGGACAAGGGAGAGCCAGTGGATGTAGTGTACCTGGACTTTCAGAAAGCCTTTGATAAGGTCCCACACAGGAGATTAGTGGGCAAAATTAGAGCACATGGTATTGGGGGTAGGGTATTAACAGGGATAGAAATTTGGTTGGCAGACAGGAAACAAAGAGTAGGGATTTATGGGTCCTTTTCTGAATGGCAGGCAGTGACTAGTGGGGTGCCGCAAGGCTCGGTGCTGGCACTGCAGCTATTAACAATATGTATTAATGATTTAGATGAAGGAATTAAAAGTAACATTAGCAAATTTGCAGATGACACAAAGCTGGGTGGCAGTGTGAACTGTGAAGAGGATGCTATGAGGATGCAAGGTGACTTGGACAGGTTGGGTGAGTGGGCAGATGCATGGCATGCAGGTACAGCAGGCAGTGAAGAAAGCTAATGGCATGTTGGCCTTCACAATGAGAAGAGTTGATTATAGGAGCAAAGAGGTTCTTCTGCAGTTGTACAGAGCCCAGGTGAGACCACACTTGGAGTATTGTGTGCAGTGTTGGTCTCCTAATTTGAGGAAGGACGTTCTTGCCATTGAGGGAGTGCAGCGTAGGTTCACAAGGTTAATTCCCGGGATGGCGGGACTGTCATAATGAAAGAATGGAGTGACTGGGCTTGCACTGAATTTAGAAGGATGAGAGGGGATCTTATAGACACATAGGAGAGAAGAAAGAATGACTGGGGTGTGAGTGGACATTGATTGTGTGGCTGCTTTCCAGAGACAGCGTGAAGTTCAGATTTAGTCGATGGGAGGGAAGCTCTGCTTACCCGATTGACTGGGCTGCATTCATAATTCTCTGCAGTTACTTGTGGTTTTGGGCAGAGCAGTTGCCATAACAAGCTGTAATGCATCCAGATAGAATGCTTTCTACAGTGCTTCTGAAGAAATTGGTATAAGTCATTGGGGACATGCCAAATTTATTTAGCCTTCTGAGGAAGTATAGGTGGTATGGTGCTTTCTTGGCCGTTTCGTCTGTGTGTGTGTGGTCCAGGTCAGATTGTTGGTGATCCTTTGACCAAGGTAACTTGAAGCTCTCGACCATCTCCACTTCAGCACCATTGATGTAGGAAGCAGGGGCGTGTATTCAACCCTGCTCCCTGAAGTCACTGACCAGCTCCTTCGTTTTGCTGACACAGAGGGAGAGACTGTTGTTTTGATACCAAGCTCTCATCAGTGAGTTATAATAAGCTGGCTCTTCTGCTGAAGCAAGGATGTCAGAGTACATCATCCCTCAGCGCAGCACCCATGTGTATTGAAAGGCTGGAATAAATAGCAGCTCATGACTACTGGTTCTTAATAAAATATCGTAACTTAATCCTGCATTTCACTTTACCATAATAATGTGTTATAATGATTTACTGTATCACTTGAATCCCACAATTAGGCTGTCTTGCAATTATTTTGAGGTGCTTATTGTTCACTGTATGTTAATATTGTTAAGTAAATAGAAGCAATTCTTAGATCTTTGAAAAATACCTACTCCATAAATTTTAAACTGCTGTTACTGCCCTCTACAGAAAACTGTGAGTAAATAAAGATTTCAGTCTTCTCACAGATCAGTGTTAAGGTTATTTGATATTTTAATTTATGTTCTCCACAACAGCGGATCTATACATATAATTCCGGCTGCAATTCTAACCGTACACAGTGTCGTTCTCTCAAATTACATTACAGGGTCAATAATCCTCATTGAATGAACAGTTTGGTTTGAGTATGTATCAGGCCAGCCCGATGACTGTGGGCTTCCAAATTCTTGCCCAAAAACCTGACTACAAAGCGTTGGGCTTGTACCACAGAGAGCTTTTGGGGACATTTTGCATTGTCAGAAGGACGAGGTTTCACTGAGACATCAAATCAAGTCTCTGCTATCTCTTAAATGGTGTGAAAATCCCCTGGCGCTATTGAAAAATGGGAACTTTTTGCACTGAACAGATCATCAATCATTATTTCATCATTTTATATGGAACCAATCCATGTGCATACTGATTTTCACATCACTGCAGTGGCTGCACTTGTTGACCATAAAAAATGCAGCGTGGTGTCCTGAAACATGGAAAGGTCTCAAAGAAGTAGATTGCAAAGTGTAAATACAGTATCACAAAATATGACTGTTTTCCTTTTGGTTTCAAGTAACCAAGCAGAAAAATAATAATTTTTATTCCCTCTTTAATCAGAGAATTGATTTTGCATGCAAGGAAAACATAGTATTCTTGCACAAACTGCACAGTATTTTCTTCATATTGAGTGCATTTAATTTGTTTTTGGTTTTAGAATGCAAATTTGTCTAAATTCACTGTTTATTATAATTTGTATCAATCCCAATATTGAAATTCACATTTGACATGACTTTCGTAACTTAAGGGGATTAAGTTATTGATTTCTACTCTTCAGTGCTTTCTTTATTGTCATGTGCACTGTTTGTTCTGCCTGAGACCCATCAAATCATACTATCAAATCATCAGTGCAGTGGATCCTCCACGGCCTAAAGAAACATGCAATGCTGATAATCTCACTTTAAAACGTGGTGTCTTGGCAGTGATGAAGAAGGGGTCGGCCTGGTCCAATGCAATGCTGCCATCTCCTTCCACCGTCGCTCCCTGCAGCTGCCATAGGCTGCATGTAAATTGACTAGCTCACCCAGCTGCTCTAAGGCTTTTCGTGGTTGTCTTTGCCGGAACCATGACACAATATCACCACAAACTCTGTCCGTTGCCTCCAGCAGTTGCCCTTTGGCCTTCTCGTTGGACCCTAGCTCTAGGGTGCATTATGAAGGCATGGGAAGTGGATAGAGGTACCTTTGATTATGGCCAACTGCATTTTTTTAATTAACTGGCCTTATAAAATGTTTGTGTCAGTGTGAAGTTTCAGAACATAAATGGATTGTTTCTTTAATGAAGGAAAAAAAGAAGCCAAATAGTTATTCTTGTGATGACACGTTGGATTATCAAAAACGTAAACAGCTTACTATGTTAAATGTCAGATAGCCAAAAAGGCATGCTAGATAGCAAAATGGATTAAGACAGGAATGAATGAGGGATTCTGGAGAAGTAAATGCATACCATTTGATTTCTGTATAAAATGGTTTTAAGTGAGGTCTGCAATCTGGTCAGTTATTCAGGGGATGTAATGCAGCTGGCTGTGCTGGTGTGTATTGTCCATGAATAAATTGTCCCTGAGCAGCAAGCCAGATTGGTGGGTTTGGATTGAAATATAGTTCAGAGGTTGAACTTCAAATTTTACTGAGGTGTAAAAAGGCATCAATAATACCGGTGACCAAGAAGAATAAGGTGACATGCCTCAATGACTGTCGACCGGTGGCACCAACATCCGTGGTGATGAACTGTTTTGATAGTGGCGCATATTGACTCCTCCCTCAATAAGACCCTGTACCCACTACAATTTGCCTACTGCCAGACCAAGCAAACCGAGGATGCGATCTTACTGGCTCTCCACACTGCACTGGAGCACGTGGAAAACCCCCCACATATGTCAGGCTGTTGTTTATAGATTGCAGCTCGGCGTTCAACACCATCTTCCCCTCCTAACTGGTTACCAAGTTCAGGGAACAGTGCGCATTCCTCTGCCACTGTATCTTGGACTTCCTCAACATTGGAACAAGTCGGTGTAAATTGGTAGTGACACCTCCTTCTCGATAACCATCAGCACAGGACCACCTCAAGGCTGTGTGCTCAGCCCCCTGTTCTACTCAGGTTATACTCATGAATGTGTAGCCGGTCACAGTTCTCATTCCATCTTTGAATTCACTGATGACACCACCGTTGTTGGATAAATTAAGGATGATGAAGAGTCAGTGTACAGCGAGGAGATCGATCGACTAACTGAATAGTGCCAAAACAACAACCTTGCTCTCAATAAAACCACGGTACTAATTGTTGACTTTGGAAGAGGAAGGCTGAGGATCCACAAACCTGTCTTCATCAACGGGACGGAAGTAGAGTGAGTCAAGAACTTCAAATTCCTGGGCATGCGCATCTCTGAAGTTTTGTCCTGGACCCAGCACATTGAAACAATCGTAAAGAAAGCCCATCAACACCTCTACTTCCTTAGAAGATTGAGGAGATGCGGCATGTTGACAAATACTATCCTGAACTTCTGCAGGTCTACAGTAAAGAACATCTTGACTGGCTGCATCACGGCCTGGTTTGGCAACTCGAACGCCCAGGATTGATGATTGCAAAAAGTGGTGAACATTGCCAGTACATTGTGGACACTGACCTCCCCACCATCCAATGAGTCTACTGGAGTCGGCTTCAAAAAGTCAGCTAGCATCATCAGAGACCCACACCCTCTTGGCCCTGTTCTCATTTCACCTGCTATCAGGAGATGGTATAGGAGCCTGAAAACTGCAATGGAGCAGGTTCAGGAACAGCTTCTTCCCAACAACCATCAGGCTATTAAACACTACAACCACCTCCTAAGCTCCAAAGTACATTCGCAGTTGTGAGGTGAGCATTGTTTTTTTTTTGTCTTTGCACTCTTATTGTTTGCATGTGTTTTTTAATTATCCCAAATCTCTTTTTGTTTGTTATGGTGTTTACAGAGCGTTATGCTTACAAAACTGTTGTGCTGCTGTAAGTAAGAATTTCATTGTTCTGTTTTGGAACATATATGACAATAAAACACTCTTGACTCATTTGATAGGATAGCAGATTTTCTTCCCTGAAAATATACGAGTGAATCAAATGATTTTTTGATGGTGAATTAGATGAAGTGTGAGTTCGGCAGTCAAAGCTAGTGATTCATAGCACTGCTTTATGATAGATTATAAATTCATTAGTTAAGTCTGACTAATTCATGCTGCACACTCATGGGAATGGAAAGGAAAAATGTCATAGTGTATTTACTGTTAGTTTCAAAATGTGATTGTTGAAAAACTTGAATTTGTTTTCAGAACATTGTATTTGTACTGTGTTTGAAGTCGTTTTCCTTTTTCTGTGGAAAATAATTATGACAGTGTAGTATCTCTAATGCAGCGAAATGCCCTAGCTGCTAAACAAAACTGTTGTCAAATTTTAAAAAATATGGAGGTAATTCCATTATACATAGTGTTATCCGTACCTGGAAACAATTAAAGCTTACGTTAAAATTGAGTAAATTATCTGTTTTCCTTCCTATTGCGAATAATCCTTCTTTTAAACCGTCTGTCTTAGATAGAGGCTTTGCTCAATGGAAAAGTTATGGAATCAAAAGGGTGGGAGATCTTTATCATAAGGGAACTTTTCTTTCGTTTCAGGAGTTACAGCAGAAGTACGGATTACATGTTAATAATTATTTTAGATATTTACAACTTAGAGATTATGTAAAATCACACATGCAAGAATATAAGTTTAGAGGTCCAGAAATACTTGATGTATGCCTGAATCGACATTATAACTCAAATAAATTAATATCTTTTATTTACAATATTCTCCTTGACATTGACATTCCGTCATCAGAATCTTATAGACGAGCATGGGAGGACGAATTGAATCAAGTTATAATGCAAGATATATGGGATGAAAGTTTACAACATATACATCAATGTTCATTGAATACTAGACATTCCCTAATACAATTTAAAATAATACATAGATTACATTATTCGAAGACGAAATTAAATAGGATTTTTCCTAGTATCTCTCCTATGTGTGATAAATGTCAATTTCAAGAAGCTAATTTAACTCATATTTTCGTAACTTGTATAAAAATGCAAAACTTCTGGTTGGAGATTTTTAAAATAGTTTCTAAAGTTATTAATAAAAAATTAGATATGGACCCAAAATTAATTATATTAGGATTATCAGAACATACTACAAATTTTACAGTAAGTCAGGTACATTTTCTTGATTACAGTCTAATAACTGCGAAAAAACTAATACTTAAATTTTGGAAAAAACCAATAACCCCCACAATTAAAATGTGGACTATGGAAATGACAGAGACCCTGCATTTGGAAAAAATAAGGTTTGCCTTAATCGACAAACCTGAGTTATTTTTAAAAATATGGTCTCCATTTATTGAATTTTTAGAAAAGTAAATGGGCTTGGCACAGGACTAAAATAAAAAAAAAAATTTAAATAAAAAGTTGAAACTTGAGTTGGGGGTTGGATGTACAGCTGTGGTTTTTGTCTCCCGGATCTACTCCCGTTAATTTTTATTGTTAGATCTTTTTTTCTTTTTTTTTAACCCTCTTACTCTCTCTCTCCCCAAGTTTATAGTTTTATATTTTTATTTTTACTTTCTCTCTTCAAAAATTTAAAAATTGAAGCTATGTAAGAACTTTGTAACAAATGTGTTTTTTCTTATTTCGATTTGTACATATGCTTTTCAAAAAAAAAAAAAAAAAAATTTTTTTAAATAGCAGAATCGAGTAAATGACCTAAAGCATGGCCTGAAAATGAGAATTCCAGCAGCTTCGTGAAGGAGCTTTCTAGGAAGAATTGGAGCTATGCTCGCTGATGACGTGGTAGCCAATGGTGGAGCGTTTAAAATGAACAGTGCAAAAAAAATGAAAAGGGCAAAAAAATCTTGAAGACTTAAGTCTGCCTGATTTTGCATATAGAGTGTAAGAGATTCCTTGAAGGTAATAGAAAGCAAGAATATTATTAAAGTTTAGGTGTTGTGTTTAGAGATACAGTGCGGAAACAGACCCTTTGGCCCACTGGGTCTGCGCCGACCAGCCATCCCCGCACACTATCCTACACTCAACAAGGACATTTACAATTATACCAAGCCAATTGGCCAACAAACCTGCATGTCTTTGGAGTGTGGGAGGAAACCAGAGATCCCGGAGAAAACCCACAGGGAGAATGTATAAACTCTGTACAGACAAGCACCTGTAGTTGGGATCGAACCTGGGTCTCTGGCGCTGTAAGGCAGCAACTCTACCGCGATGCCACTGTGCTGCCCTCATTGAGAGCTGCACTGAGAGGTGATGAAGGTAGAGAGGTACTTGTGTAATTAGTGAATGAAACTTGCATGCGTTCTTTAGGTATATCTATAGGTCGTATACTTTTGGCTAAACATATGGAGTTTGATCAAGAGTTCATTGCAATACTTAAGTCTACAAAGCAAGAAAATTGGCATGATATGTTGGTTTACAGCAGAGATCAAGAACTAACTGGAATGTGAGATGCTTAAAAGAGGAAAAGTTGTCAAAGGATTAGGAAGTCAACTTGGAACATGATTTAGAGATGAGGGCCATCTGGATGTTTAGAGTGAAGGAAACACTGGGAGGTTCTGCTCAATGGGCAAGTTTCTTGGTGAAAGTACCATCGCACTTATTTTAATGGAGTATCTCTACCCATCTTCGTATTGATAAATGTTTGATTTCTGTGTTGATTCCTGACTTGGAAGTGGTGGAAAGGCCAATTGGATGGTTAGCCATTTGATTACAGATTATCAACGTTGTACATGGTGGATGATCTAGTAATACAATAACAGGCTTTGAAAGGAGGGCTTTGCAATGTGTGTCACACTTTACAAGCAGCCTGTAGCCACAGTAGGGATGCAGACTGTCATGGTAAAATTAATTTTACCATTTGTGGATTTCTCAGAAATAATTATTTGCCGCTAGAGTCATCGAGCTATATAGCATGGAAAGAGGCCTTTCTAACCACTTTGTCCATGCTGACCAAGTTGCATTCTGGGCTAGACCCATCAGCCTGCATTTGGCCATATCCCTCCAAACCCTTTCTATCCACATATCTGGCCAAATGTCTTTTCAAAGTCATAATTGTATCCGGTTCCATCGGGATTAGCAGGGAAATAATTCCTTATTCGGGAAATACTTTACACAATGCTTTTTTGCACTTTTTTGAGTTGAGTTTACATTCAGGGAAAGCAGTTGAAGGTATGTAATTTTGTAGTTTAATGATGATATTCAGCTGCAGATTCATTTGACATATTCATTTGATGTTCTTGAGACTGTCTGGGATGCATTTGTGCAGCAATGTGCAGACAATCCTTGTCTATTCTCATGTATTGGTGTCAATAGGAAACTAGTTCTTGCTGTTGCTTTGTGGTGTCATTTTTGATTGCAACTTGCATTGCAATATTGCAATCTTTTGAATGAAAGGAGTTAAAGATTTATCACTCGGCATTTCCAGTTTGGAGGAGAGGGGCAATGCAGGAGTATCGTAGGTTTTCACTGGAATAAAATCATATTTTACTGTAACTTTAGAGCACAGACTAAAAGAAAAACTGAAGCACAAGCCCTATGCTGACATGAAAAAGATCCATCACCGCCTCTAAGTGTCTGGTAAATTGGTTTCTTCTGAGACAACTGCATTAGTAAGGGTCTTCTAGAGGTGTCTCCCTGCAGAAAAGGCAATCAACTGTACGAAACAGAAATTCAACAAAAAAATTGGTTTAAGATGGGATGTGATGATCTCTTCATCACATGACATATACTTTAAATCCTCAGTGTTTACAAGTCCAGATTTATTCCCCAGGAAGGCTGTCCTTTATCATCGTTGGTTGCCCTCATTCAGTGTAATTTTATTGATGTCAGAAGCCCAGATTGCTGCTAGTAACCATAACAGCTCACTTCTGTAACAAAGACAGAAATGCTGGAAGAACTCAGTCAGTCAGGTAGCATAGGAAGTCACCAGTTTATCACAGGATTCTGTTCCTCAGAACTGGCCGCGATCTGACTGCGTGTAGGATGGAAATAAGTAAAAACAGTGTTTTGGGGGACAATTCCAGATACAGCTGTGACGAGAGAATGAGAAGCCACGGGAAGAGATGCTGCCAGCCGGTCTCACTCACTCAGAGAGTCTGCTCAGCACTACCGGCCCCGGACTGTTGCGGGCGGGTGGGGGTTATCTGGAGAGAAGGCACCCGCGAGAGAAGGCACCCGCGAGAAGGCAGAAGATCCTTGCAGCCCCAAGGTTACTGGCAATGCCATCTCCATCCATCCTGCTGGTTTCCCAAACACTTGTTCGTAAGTGTGGGCTGTCCATAAATCATTCTATCGTTATTTGGCAGGACTTGGAATATTTAAAGTCGAAGATCCTTCATCAGATCTTTGAACTGAAACATTAACTGCAGAGACACAACAGTCTGCAGAAGCTGAAATCTTGAGCAGCAAATAATCTGTTGGAGGAACTTAGTGGGTCATGCAGCATGTGTGGAGGGAATGGACAGATGGCACTTTGGGTCTGGATTGGTCCTCAATATGAAAGATAATATATTATTTGTAGTTTTATATTTTCCAATTCCAACGATACAAACTTAAAACTGGTTTGTTTCCTCTTTCCCAATCTTGCAGTAAATTTTATGAATGACTGACAATTTGACTAGATTTCTTTGTTATCTTTTCAATAGTACAACCTTACAGCATCTGCAGGTAAGTTTATAGGTGGTGGGGTCTGCTTTCTAATCAGTACTTTGTGGTGTTCAGACATGGCAGTCCTGGCGAGCTCATGCTCCCCGGACCTGGAATGACTGTGAAGTGCCGTCCCTACTTCCTGAGGGAATTCACCTTGGGTATCCTGACAGCAGTCCCCATCCCTCCCCATAAAGGGGTCAAGCTGACTCTGAATGAACTGTACTCCGCTTTCAACAGCCTTGAGACCCAAAGCCCTGGTCGTTGTATTCAGAGACTTCAATCAAGCCAATATCAGGGGCATACTACCAAAGTACTATCAGCATGTCACGTCCCACCAAGGGCCAGAACACCATCAACCAAAAAAAGGCTACCAATCTGTTCCTCAGCCACATTTTGGGAAATCTGATCACCTAGCTGAGCTGCCTCTGCCTGCCTACAAACAAAAACTGAAGCATGAGGATCTGGTACAGAAAGTTGTTCAGTGGTGGTCTGCGGACATGGACGACAGCCTACACGACTGCTGACCAGCTTGCAGAGGTATTCACAAAGATCTTCAATCTGTCTCTATCTCTGGCAACGGTCCCGAAGTGCCTGAAGTCAGCCATCATAGTGCCGGTGCCGAAAAAGGCAAACATCAGCAATCTGAACGACTACCGCCCGGTTGCCCTCACACTGATAATTATGAAGTGCTTTGAAAGGTTGGTCTGCTCCCACATCAAAGCCACCATCCCTGCCTCACTAGACCCACATCAGTTCGCATATAAAGCAAATAGATCCACAGAGGACGCCATCTCTCTGGCTCTTCATACCGTCCTGACTCACCTGGAGAGTCAAGGCACATATGTGAGGATGCTATTGATAGACTATAGCTCTGCCTTCAACACAGTCATACCACCAAGCTCACCTCCAAACTCCACCAGCTGGGCCTCAGCTCGTCAATATGCAACTGGATCCTGAATTTCCTGATGTAACGCCCTCAATCAGTGAAAATGGGCCTCCACCTGTCCTCCACTACCACTCTGTACTGGCACACCACAGGGTTGTGTTTTGAGCCCCATCCTCTACTCCCTCTTCACATATGACTGTGCTCCTGCATTCGCCACCAACACCATCGTCAAATTAGCGGACGACACAACGGTGATCGGGCTGATCTCCAACGGCGATGAATCAGCCTACAGAGCAGAGGTGCAGAACCTGGCGAGCTGGTGCTCAGAGAACAATCTGTCCCTAAACACATCAAAAACCAAGGAGCTAATCATCAACTTTAGAAGGTCACAGAATGCGGAATACGCTCCGGTCTTCATCAACGGGGACGAAGTGATTTATTTATATATCTTATAGCATCGATATGGAAGTGGCATTCTTAATCTCGTTGTACTTGTACAATGACAATAACGATATTGTATTGTATTGCTTGCAGTCAGTGGACTGGTCCATATTCAGGGATTCTGCAGCCAACCTGAATGAGTACGTCACTGCTGTGACTGACTTCATCAGCGAGTGCATGCCAGCGAAGACGATTTGCGTGTTCCTCAACTGGAAAGCATAGATGAACCGTGAGGTACATTCACAGGTGAAGGCCAGCTCCACTGCATGCAAGTCAAACAATGCCAGACGGTACAAGAAAGCTTGCTATGATCTTCGCAAAGCTATCAAGGATGCCAAGAGATAAAACTGGGACAAACCTGAGTCCCAATCTAATCATTTGGGACACCTGCAGAAAGTGGCACGGTCTGAATACTATAACTGGCTGCAAAGTGAAGTCAGGCAACATCGCTGGTGAAAGTGCGGCTCTACTTGATGAACTTACTGCTTTTTATACTCTCTTTGAGAAGAGGGCTAACAGGGCAATGACATCCGCCCCATCAAACTCAAGTGTGCCTCGTCACAAGGTTGCTGTTGCAGAAGTTAGATCGGTTTCCCCGAGGGTGAACGCACGGAAAGCAACTGTCCCTGGTCGCGTCCTGAGAAATGGCACGGCCCAACAAGTGGGAGCATTCACGGACATCTCTCCCTACTGTGTTCTGAGCTACCCACCTGCTTCAAGAAGACCACTATCATCCCGGTACCGGAGAAAAGCCAGATCTGCTGCCATAACGACGACTGTCCAATAGCCTTGACATCCATCATTATGAAGTGCTTTCAGAGGCTGGTTATGGAATGCTTTAAATCCAGTCTACCAAGCAACCTTGACCCATTTTATTGGGATGCATCAGAGCATGGTTTGAGGACAGCTCCGTCAAGACTGCAAGAAATTGCAGAGAATTGTGGGCATAGCCCAGACCATCGCACAAACCAACCTCCCTTCCATTGACTCCATCCACACCACGCTGCCATGGCAAGGCCACCAGCATAATCAAGGACGAGTCTCACTCTGGGCACCCCCTCGTCTCCCCTCTCCTATCAGACAAGAAGTACAGTAATGTGAAAACGCACACCGCCAGATTACCAGCTTTTGTCAGCCAACTGAACCATCCTGCCAACAACTGGAGCGTAGTCCTGAGCTACTATCTACCTTATTTAGAAGACCCTCGGACGATCTTCAATCGGACTTTCCTGGACTTTTATCTTGCACTAAACATTATTCCCTTTTTCTGCATCTTTACACTGTGGACGGTGCGATTGTAATTATGTAGTCTTTCCGCTATCTGGTTAGCACAAAGCAAAAAGCTGTTCACTGTACCTCGTTACACATGACAATAAACAAATTAAACTGGTTGTTTATTCTTGGAAGATTGAAATTCATGCAGTATTAAGGACAAAGTGCGTAGAAAAGTGGCATGTATTTATTTTTGTTGATCTTCAAGAACCAATCTTTTTCTGCAGGTGGTCATTTGCAAGCTAGTTTTAACCTGAAGAATGTGAGCCCTTTTTGTAAACCACTTAAAGCTAAGCATGACTTTTTCTCTACTTTGCTTTTCGCTCACTTTGCTAATTAACTTACTCTTGGATACATTTTTTATTCCATGAGGAGAACCACAGGCAATTTTATCAGCTGTGTCAGTGAGATCTGTCATAATTACATTGGTATGGTTAACGAAGATGTAAGCTGTGGAGTACAAAACATTACACGTTCAGTTATCAGCTGCGAAAGATAGAATTTGCCACTCATTGAGGAAGTTAAATATTGAGATTCCCAATCAGGAAGCAGTCTAGTGAACTTTGCAAGGAAGCATGGATGCATAGGAGCTTAGATCAGAACTGTTTGTGATCCCTTTAAATTCAGCAATCTTCCCATTGTCCCGCCCCTCTGACATCAGTCTGAAGAAGGGTCTCGACCCGAAACGTCACCCATTCCTTCTCTCCTGAGATGCTGCCTGACCTGCTGAGTTACTCCGGCATTTTGTGAATAAACACCTTCGATTTGTACCAGCATCTGCAGTCATTTTCTTATACTTCCCATTTTTTTGGATACTGGGGTCTTGTAAGGAATTGTCAGGTAAACAAGAGAGTTGGTTGACAACTTCTGCACAAGTTAGTGAACAAGAGGCAGAGTGCACCGTAGAAAGCATTTTATCGGATGCCTCGCAGCATGGTTTTGGAACAGCTCCATCCAAGACCGCAAGAATTGTGGTCACAGCCTGAACCATTGCACAAATCAACCTCCTTCCATTGACAAAAACCTTTTCACCCAGAGAGTTGTGAATTTGTGGAATTCTCTGCGACAGAGGGCAGTGGAAGCCAAATCACTGGATGGATTTATGAGAGAGTTAGATAGAGCTCTAGGGGCTAGTGGAATCAAGGGATATGGGGAGAAGGCAGGCACGGGGTATTGATCGGCCATGATCACAATGAATGGAGGTGCTGGCTCGGAGGGCTGAATGGCCTCCTCCTGCACCTATTTTCTAGGTTTCTATGTTTCTATGTGAAAAGCTTTTGTTGCGTGCTATCCAGTCCGCAACTGAAGAAGGGTCTCGACCCGAAACGTCACCCATTCCTTCTCTCCAGAAGCCTGTCCCGCTGAGTTACTCCAGCATTTTGTGTCTATCTTCGATTTAAACCAGCATCTGCAGTTCCTTCCTACATTCTAAATTGTTTGACGGGACATAAACAGAGATTGTGAATTTGTAGTTGTGAATTATTATTAACTCTGGCCTTTGCACTGTTTTCCCAAACCTCAGTGAAGCCCAGTACAGTTTTTAATCTATACTGGTTGATTACATATGCATTCTTCAGGGAACAAAGATCTCGAGCAGAAGTAAGCAACGGCTTTCTGTCATTGTCACCAGGCTGTGTCGTATGACAGGCTGCTTGTAATTCTTTCTGAATGGGAATATTCTCATTTTCTTGTACTGTCAAGTATGGCCTCCATGTGATCGGGTGATGCTTTATCCGATCTTATTGTCTGAAGAAACTAATTGAATATCTAGCGACTTTGATGAGGTGGGGAATTAGAAATTGCATGTCGTCCCTTTTCCACACCTTTTATAATGGGCGGTGAACTCATGAAATCTCATTTTCTTACTTTCACTATCATGGGTATCTTGCCAAGAACTGGACATTCAATAGATCCTTTTCTTTCAAGTGATGGCACCTACTTCCATTGTGCGTTTACGTTTTTGAAATATTGGTTAATGTATCCGACAATTGCTTCCCCATATAATTTAGTGTCATGAGCATGTATGTTACTTTCTGAATATTGCGGCTTTGGCACCAGCAGTTGACCTGGCCACAGACGGAACTAATATGTGGCCAAGAGAGGAAGTAAGCTTGGATCCTTTGGTTTGACACTACATGAAGAGAAATTGTAAAATTATAATTTAACCTCATTTAAAATTCTAAAGGCCACTCTTTGCCATTCTTTAAATACTGATTACTGTCAGTTTTATGCTAAGGATTTATGTCTAGTAACTTAATTGAGAAGGCACAAAAGACTGCAGATGCTGCAATCAGTTGCAAAATAGGAAGAGAAGTTAGAGGCAGCATCTGTGGAGGGAAATGGACAGTCGACATTTCGGGTCAAGACCTTTCATTTGGACATGGAAATAACCAGCAACTTATTTGAGGTTGCCCTGCTCCCTTCAGATAGAACCATTGCAGCTAGAAACCTTTAGAGTTGATTGGAGTTCAGATCCGCAGATGGAAAAACTGCCCTTCTGAATAACTGCACCACCTGGTTTCCTCATACAACCTTCACAAATATTGAATTTTTGTTTTACTTTGGAACTAGTGGGGCAAAGTAATCTTTGTCAGAGTCACTGGTTCATTAAATCGCCCAAAGTTTTGAATTTAGATTCTGGTTGTTGAAGTGAAAAGTATCACAGGCAAAAATACACTAGACTGCAGGAAAATTGAGGAAATGACATTGGGTTAATTTTGTTGGAAGTTCAAAAGTTAACTGCAAACTTATCACATTAACTGCATCATCATCCCAATTGTTAATATAGATGACAAACAAAAATTGACCCAGTACAGATACATGCAACATACTACCGCTCATAGACATCTAATCCAAAAAACAGCGCTCCACTACCATCCTCTGACTTCTTTCACCAAACCAATTTTGAGTCCAGTTGGTTAGCTCACCCTGGATGCCATGCGATCTAACCTATTGGACCAGTCTTCAGACCCTGTCTGAAGAAGGGTCTCGACCCGAAACGTCACCCATTCCTTCTCTCCCGAGATGCTGCCTGACCTGCTGAGTTACTCCAGCATTTTGTGAATAAATGGACCAGTCTACCATGCAGAACCTTGCAAAAAAAAACGCCAATCTTCTAGGTGATCTCTTCAGATTGGGGGGACGTGATATCCCATGCAGAGAGCCGTGCTCAGAATCCCCTCTAATAACACACCCCATCACTGATGCAAAAAACGCCGATCTGTAGCTTCCGATGTATTAACAACCCTTCTTAATTAAGGAAACAACACGGCTATCCTCCATTCCCTTACCTCCCATGTGGTTAAAGAAGATGCAAGTATCCCTGCCAGGGCCCCAGCTTCCCACAATGTCCAAAAATACACTGTTATGCCCCTGGGATTTATCCACCTTGATATCTTTTTTAAGACTGTTAGCACCTCCTCTTCTGTAATTTGGAGTGGTCCAAGTCATCACTACTCAGTTCACTCTGTTCCTTTGTTTCCATAACCTTCTGCTTTGTTACATTAAGCTCTTAGAGTACCTGTGGAAACTCTTAGGATTTTCATATTTTATGTCTACCAGAGCACTCTTTTCCCCTTTTTGAGTGTGCTCCTACATTTCTTATATCCCTTAAGGGATTTGCTTGATTCCACCTGACTGTAACTGACGTTTGCCTATTTTTTTTACCCCCAACCAGAGACTCGGTATCCCTCGACAAGCACAGTTCACTGGACCTGCCAGCCTTGCCCATCACTCCAGCAGGAACATGCTGTTGTCCCAATATTCTCCCAATCTACCTGTAAAAGCCTCCAATAGCAGATATCCCTTTACCTGCACGCACCATATCCCAATTGATCTCTGCACATTTATGTCTAAACCTTCTAAAATAGTCTTGCCCCAATTTAGGACTTTAACCTGTGGGTCAATCCTATCTTTTTCCATAACTATTTAAAAACTAACAGAATTGGAGTCATTCAGCATGGAAGTAGACCCTTCAGCTCAACTTGTGCATGCCGACCAAGATTCCCCAAATAAGCTGCTCCCATTTGCCTTAGCCCTCTAGATCTTTCCTCTCCATGTACCTGTCCAAATGAGTTTTAAATATTGTTATTTTACCTGCCTTAAGCACTTCCTTTGGTAACTCATTCCATATACCCACCACCCTCTGTATGGAAAAGGTTGCCCCTCAGATTGCTATTAAATCTTTCCTCTCTCCTTAAACCTATGCCCTCTGGTTATTGATTCCCCTACCGTGGTCAATAAAAGACTGCGTTCACCCTATCTATTTCCCTTGTGATATTATACTTCTCTGTAAAATTGCCCCTCAGCCTCGTATGGTCCAAGGAATGACTCAAACTGATGAATATTGAAAATTCCAATGAAAATTATTTTTAATATTGTGGTCTTGTTGAATTGTAACTCATTGGTTTATCCCTCTTCCCTAAATGATGGTGATGTGTATTTAAAAAATATATATATAGTTTCCCTTTGAGAGAACCTTGGAAGATTATAGATTAGTAATGTTCTTTCTTTGTTCCAGCTTGCTGGAGGGAAGCCATCTGATCCTAAGATTTGCAGCTCCCCAGTTCATTTCTTTCTTTACTGCTCTTTTATTTTCAAGGAGTCCCCACTCTTGAATTAATAAAAGATTCCTGGTCTATCCAGCGTGCTATCCTCTTTCTCTATTATAAAAACTGATGCCAGTTATTCACAAGTCAGGGCATTTACAGTTTTTATGAATTCCATGTCACTCCTGACCACACTACATCTCTAATATAATTGGAAAAATACTTTGCAGGTTATTATATACACATTGCGTCTCTTTTCATTTTGTAGCTTTTTGCCATCTTTTCTGCGTCATACTTTGTAATTCACCATAACTGGGTTCGTTTTTTTCCCCTGTTTCTTACAATTTGTTTTCCTTTTATCTTTTGTTATCCGTAGATGTTTTTGACAAGCTGAGCTCTTTCTCCTTACATGTGCATGAAAGAACTGCAGATGCTGGTTTAAATCGAAGATACACCCAAAATGCTGGAGTAACTCAGCAGGACAGGCAGCATCTCTGAAAAGAAGGAATGGGTGACGTTTCGGGTCGAGACTCTTCTTCAGACTTTCTCCTTGTAGACTGGTTCATTAATGTCGAATTTATTTTTGCCTGCCCTTCTCACCTTCACCATCATTTTATTCATTGCCATATTTATCATATTTATTGTGGATGGTCCCTATTGTGCTACATGATGTGGGTCAACGATATCCAAATCTAGAAGTCCTAAAGATAGACACTGTGACAGCACCCCCTCCCTCTGATGCTGCTCCGATCCTCATCACTGACTGACAGGCCCCGGGAAAGGCCAATACTCGGCATCATTGGCAACAGTTCCATTAGCTGATATCAGTTTGGCCACCTGAACCATCTCAACCTACTCCTTATAAAACCCAGGCATTACGGTCAGAAGGTGAGAGAAGAAGCAGAAGGGAAAGAGGGAGAAAGAAAGAAGAGAGAGAGGAAGGGAGGGAGGGAAAGTGTCCTGCCCATGGACAAAGAGGGACTGCATCCACACAGAGTCAAAGACTGAACCGCCATGATAATCCAGAGACCACTAGCGCCTCCACTTCAAACCAAACGAAGACCAGGACTAGGTTGCTGGGACAAGCCCGAGATCGCCAGCGCCACCGCATTTGTGCATTGACGGCGAGGGACACCATCCCCATGCGGTCCTGGACTTTCTTACCACTGTAAATAATATATATACATGAGAGATACAAAAAGCCGGAGTAACTCAGTGGGACAGGCAGCATCTCTGGAGAGGAATGGGTGACGTTTCGTGTCAAGACCCTTCTTCAGACTAGTCAGGGGAAAGGGAAATGAGAGATAGAGACGATCATGTAGAGAGATTGATTTCTCTAACTTCAAGTAACCCCGGCATTTCCTCTCTCTCCATACCTCCCCCACCCAAGTCGCACTAGCTTCTCGTTTTCACCCAACAAACAGCTAACAATGGCCTGTTTCCTTTATCATCATTACTTTTTGACATATCTTTCATTCATTGTTCTTTATCTCTACATCATTGTCTATATCTCTCACTGACTAGTCTGAAGAAGGGTCTGGACCCGAAACGTCACCCATTCCTTCACTCCAGAGATGCTGCCTGTCCCGCTGAGTTACTCTGGCTTTTTGTGGTCTATCTTTGGTTTAAACCAGCATCTGCAGTTCCTTCCTGCACATGTCTATCTACTTGTTTTCTGATGCTCAGTGAGTTCAGATACTAATTAAACAAGTTGTAAACAACTTAATGAGTCCTGAGCTTCCCGATAGTTTGCACACACACACACACACACACACACACACACACACACACACACACACACACACACACACACACACACACACACACACACACACACACACACACAGTCGGGGATGATGCGACAAGACAAAAAGCTGGAGTTACTCAGTAGGTCAGGCAGCATCTCTGGAGAAAATGGATAGATGACCTTTTGAGTCAGGAGCCTAGAAATCTTCCATTTGTTCAGTTTCTCCTTTCTAAATATAACTTCCTAATCAAGTTCCCACCTAGCTAAATGTGGCTTACTTCGAAGTCTAATGCAGCCTTCTCCCTTTTTGCTTTTGATAATAATTTTGTGGAAAATTATGCAAATATGGAAAATTTGGGGAACTTCACTGCATTTCATGCATGAGTTTGTCTGATTATCCCACTCTCGGCGGAAGATTAAGAAAACTGCCTGTCCCGTCTGCCTGTCTAATCTTTGTATTTATACATTCTGACACTGCACAGCTGACACCATACACAAATTCCACTACAAATCGTGATACATTTTCCTGCTTCTATTATGAATTTTCTTACACAAAGTTCAAACAGACATTTCATAAAGGGAAAAAAAGCCATGGATTTATAATTCTGTCGGTCGTATATACTTTTCATTCTTTACTTTTGCATTTCTGTCTCCTGGGAACATTAAGCTCTGGGCAACCAGTTAAAAACCTTCTTCATTTCATAATAGCAAATATTTTTCACAGCACCCAACCCCCATGTGTTTTATGTCTTCATTTTATTAAATATTCCTTGCAGCAATATCTTTGTGTGCCAGCTGTAATAGAATTGTTTCTATTCAATGGAACTATTTAAGTTGTAGACCTGCTGTGTGTTGTATTTCTGTCTGTGCTGGAGACTCTGTCCCAGTTAGTAAAATTAGGATTGGCATTTTGCCACTCGGCTTTTCTTAATGTCTCAGTCTTGGGGACTACCTCACAAAGATCGATTGCTTCGATAATGATTGTGATATCATGAAATTATAAGGGGATGGTTGTGCTTGTGTAATCTCTTATTGAGATATGAAAATTGAACTATTGTACTGACATTGAGGAAAACACATCAGATCAATCATTTTATCTGCTTGCATCCTTTTCATTATTAGTTGCTCGTTGTAAATTTGTTATCACACTTGGAAGAACAGGTGGATATTTCTTGTAAAACAAGTCTGACTTTTATTGTTGTGTGTTTTGCCTTGTATGCCAGTTCATGAGAAAATCCCATTGAATTAAAACTGGTTCGAAACTGCCTTTTGTCTGTTGAAGTAATTCAAGCAAGAATCTGGTGCTGGAAAATATTATTGGTTCTTCTGTAAATTATGTCATTCTTTTTGCACTTTCAGCCATTGTTATCATGCCTTCAAGTGTGAAAATATTGCTTGTAAGAGATGTCTTGGTTTTATTTAGCTAGGGACAGGACGAGGTACCAGCAATAGCTGCATGATCGCATTTGCCCTGCATTTATTTATAATAAACTATAACTCAAGCTTGTTACGATCTGTACACTGAATCCAGGCATTTATTTTGCTAACGTTAGACACAAAATTCTGGAGTAACTCAACAGGACAGGCAGCATCTTTGGATAGAAGGAATGGGTGATGTTTCGGGTCGAGGCCCTTCTTCAGACTTTGCTAAATGATGTTCTCTTAACCAAATGATGGAGGTTATAATTCCACTACTTGGTGGACAGTTGTGTTGCGTAGATATGAAATTGGGTTCCAAAGTTTTTAAGTGTTATTGCTATATGTCATGATTATTCTAAATTCAGCAAAAGAATTCTACTGCAGTGGGTGGGACTTCAGACCTGCTCCAGCTACTGCATCCTCTGATCTCCATCTCCGTTTTCCTAGTGTTTTTGACCTTCCTTTTGATTGCTTTTAAGGTTCTTCGCCATTTTTGGAGACAGGTGGCAACAGTGGTAGAGTTGATGCCTTATAGCGCCAGAGACCCGGGTTCGATCCTGACTATGGGTGCTATCCGTATGGAGTTTATGCGTTCTTCCTGTGACCGCGTGGGTTTTCTACGTTTGCTCTGGTTTCCTCGTACATCCCAAGGACGTACAGGTTTGTAGGTTAATTGGCTTCAGAAAAATTGTAAAATTGTCCATAGTGTGTAGGATAGTGCTAGTGTACGGGCTAATTGCCGCTGAACTCAATGGACCATAGGGCCTGTATCCGCGCTGTATCTCTAAGCTAAAATGAACTAATCTGACCTCCCTCTTGACCACTTTTGGGGCCTGGCACCAGGTCTTCTAAAGCTAAATCACACCTGTTACTGCAGCAGTCAGGGAACTAGACCGATTATGTTCTGACGAAAACGAGTCTTTCACCTGAAATGTTAGTTCTGTTTCTCCTTTTTTCAATACTGCCTGACCACTGCATTTTCTGCTTTAATTTAAGATTTTCAACATTTTTCCCAGCAGTTTTTAAAATTTTCAACCATTGGAGCAGTGAATTATCATTCACGAATTGAAGCAAAACAAAAGATAACATACTTCACACAAATAAAGCAATGCCATAATTTAAATGTTCTTGAGAGGTGTTTCTCTTGTTCAAATGTATTTATCCGCGGAGACAGATGTGTCTTATAGTCTTCATAAATTATTGCAATTAATACAAGTATTAGGATTCTGCAATTGTATCTGTTTTGTCTGCAATTTTTACTTCATTCTGCAGGTTAAATTGGCAGTTATCTTTGTTACATATGCTTGTTCTGTACTCTGAAAACATGTAAGATTTTTTATATTTAATAGCTAGTTGAATAAACCATGCGTGACGCGGTGGTAAACTTGCTACCTCACACCCGTCAGACCCGGGTTCGATCCTGACCTCTGTTGCTGTCTGTGTGGTGTTTACACATTCTCCCTGTGACAGCGTGGTTTTCATCCAGATGCTCGGATTTCCTCCCACATCCCAAAGATGTGTGAGGTTGTAGGTCAATTGGCTTATATGCATTGCCCCTAGTGTGTAGGGAGTGGATGAGAAGGTGGGCTAACATAGAACTAGTATCAATGGGTGGTTGATGGTTAGTGTGGACTCAGTAGGCTGAAGGGCCTGTATAAACTAAACTAAACAATGTTATCTTTCTTTATATTACATGGAACTAAAGGATTGTAACCAGAGTTGATCATTATAGTGTGTGTCTCTCTATTTTTCTGCTTAAATTGCAAAACAGTGATCTTTTGTGCAGACTCTGCATGGTTACCCTTTCTACGACATTATTATATCAGGCCCCCAATCGTAAAGACTGCTCTTTTCCTTTTAAATAAACAAATGTTTTGTGTAACAGTCCTTGTTCATGCATGTGAATTTTGTTGGCTGTGTTGACCTTTTGGTTAATAAGTGATGTAATGGAGAAACAACAGGATGTATAATAGACTTAGATAATGAAAAACTGGTCCAAGCTACAATAAACATAAAGATTGCTTTTAGAAATTCAAAATTTACGCTGCATGAGATCTTACTCTTGGTGTATTAAATTAGTTGTTGATTTATAGTAGCAAGTGTTTGGATACATTCCACATATTAAGTTATTGACTAAATGTTTGAGTCAAGATAAATTAGACGTTTGAGTGAAGATAAATCAAACGTCCATTGCGGAAAAAGTTGTAAATTGAGTCTGTGACCGCAGAGTGGGCACATTTATTGCACTGATTGTTTCTATCTAGCCTTTCCTAGCTTTGCAAGCAGAATACCTTATTTTATATTCACCCTCCACTTCTAAACCCGACTTGATTCCGATCTTTAATGCTTCATTGATCTTGAAGTTGTACAATTTCTGATGGAATGGACTATCACAATTTTATGCGTAAGAAGGAACTGCAGATGCTGGTTTAAACTGAAGATAGACACAAAAAGCTGGAGTAACTCAGCGGGACAGGCAGCATCTCTGGAGAGATGGAATGGGAAGAAGGGTCTCGATCCAAAATGTTACCCATTCCTTCTCTCCAGAGATGCTGAGTTACTCCAGCTTTTTGTGTCGATTACAATTTTATATCTGAATTACTCAATTTTTTTAATTTAGAAGGCTGGTGGGAATTTCTATCTGCTGAAATTGCAATCTGTGCCTAATAAAGATTTTTTTAAAATAAGCTCAATGTTTCTTTTGATCCTGCCTTGATAGTTTTTAAACATTTACCATTATCTGTGTTTCCAGCCTGTTAAAGGACAAAGATAATATTTGCAAGGATTGATTGTATTGAAACGTAAAGGAGATGGATTATTAGTGAATTAAAGTTGTAGTTTTAGCAATTTTCGCTTTCTCCTCTTCTTCCAGATACAAATTCATTGGATCAGTTATGCCCTCTGAGTTTGTTGCAAGATGTGGCTTCCCACAGACCTTTGTCTGATAATCAAGATAAGCAACATCGTAAATAATGTTGTATATTATTCATCAGTATTGTAGTTACCTCAAACTCTAGGTTGGATTTCACTGCGACAAAGATCTCTCGCTTCCCTTTCCCCTGACTCTCAGTCTGAAGAAGGGTCTCGACAACGAAACGTCACCCATTCGTTCTCTCCAAAGATGCTGCCTGTCCCGCTGAGTTACTCCGGGATTTTTGTGTCTATCTTTGGTTTAAACCAGCGTCTGCAGTTACTTCCTATACATGTCTATCTATCTACCTGTTTTCTGATGCTTAGTGAGTTCTGATACTAATTAAACACGTTGTAAACAACTTAATGAGTCTTGAGCTTACCGATAGTTTGTCATCTAGCTCGTTTGGTTGTTTCCCGCGATCCCTTTAAACACAGTGGGGCCCTGTTCCACCACTCCTTTCAAATGTGGAGGGGCCTCTTTTATACGCAGCTTTCAAACATGTGAGGCCTCTGTTTCCCCTGAATGATCCTGTTACGCTCGTATTTCACAAGATCTTTTAAACTCACCAGCTTTGTTTACCACACTCCCTTTAAACTCGCCTGGATCACTGGAATATTTATTCTACTACTGTGTAACATTTTAAAACAAGTCAATTAAATGTGTGTTGGTGTATTAGTAGGAGCACCCAAAATCCCAAGTGTGCTGAATTATTGAAGTTGCACAGTTGGGCTGCAGGTTTGTGTCTTACTCCATTAAAAGAGTATTCACTGTTCTGCCATTCTGGGTGCTCCATTGTGGGCTATGAAAAATATCAATCAACTGAAGCTAGAAGATGAGAGTTCTGGGGAACATCAGCAGTTACTTATTCCAACTAAGCGCCGGGGTAAGCATTTCAAGTGTGTTCTGTGGGTCAAAAGAGGTTTTCATATCTGCATTATGTTCCAAAGAATCTGTACAAATTCTGCTGAGCAGTGCTTGAATTTCCAGAAATTAGCAATCTCTCTTTGGAGGGAGCTCTGAATACTGCCCCTGTTTAACTCTGATTCTTGTAGATGCTTGTGGAAATGTTGTTTGGAGATTGCTTGTTATCGAAACTTAATAGCACCTTCATTTATGTAAATATTTGTATTTATTGTTTTGTGTGTGTTTACACTTCATCTTTTAAATTTGCTGGAAATACCTGCTCAAGAGTGAAAATAGTTGTACACCCTCCTCCCCTTGACTACCCTTGATCGCATTGCTGTCTCATCAGTGTAAAATTGAGTAGCTACATCAGTGGAATTCCTTGTTTAGTTTCGAGATACAGCGTGGAAACAGGCCCTTCGGCCCACCGAGTCCGCACCAACCAGCGATCCTTGCACATTAACACTACACACACTTAGGATTTAAATTTTTTACATTTATACCAAGCCAAATAACCTACAAACCTGGTCGTCTTTGGAGTCTGGAAGGAAACCGAAGATCTTGGAGAAAACCCACGCAGGTCACGGGGAGAACATACGAACTCCAGACAGACAAGCACCTGTAGTCCGGATCAAATCCGTGTCTGGCACCGTAAGGCAGTAGCTCTACCTCTATGCCACCGTGCCACCTTAAGCTGAGCCTGAATCAGTCTACCATCCAGCGCTTGGTATTAAAAGTGAACCTTTATTTAAGTAATACAGTACATTTTTAAGGTAGTTGCTCTACATGTTTAATGTGGCTATGGCAACATCACATTATGAATCCTATTGGCTGAACAATATATCACGACTTACACACTCATTTTCATTTGCATGGCTTTCTTGATGTTACCAGTTCATTTTCCATATCTCTGATGATTTTCAGTTTTAAATAATTTTCTCCTAACTCACATGTCCGCCTACCTAAAGTTGAAGTGTCTTAGTTACATTACCAACCAATTTAGATATTAGTTTAAAAAAACTAGCATTTTAGTCAATTAGCGCAAATATAGCACAATAAGTGATATTCTGCTTCACTTGAATGGATAGTCAATATATTCTGACTCTTTGCAGCTAATTCTGGGTCACGGCCTCTTTTATCTCAAGCAGAAGGTGCCATTAATTAACTGGTGTCACACAATCTCTCCATTGTTTTTTGTCTTCAAATAGAACTGGCACAGGAAGCCAAAGTGCATTTAATCTGAGTGCTTGAGCTGCATCTCTGTTGTAGCAATGGCCACTGATTGCTTTATTAGCACTACTGACAGCAACTCCAAAAGCAGGAAAAGTAACCTAATCTCATGAATTCGTGTTATCTTATGCCGGAGCATACTGACTGGTTGTGTAACGGCCTGGTTCAGCATCTCGAATGCACAGGAATGACGAAGATTGCGAAAAATGATGAACTCTGCCCAGTACATCAGGTACCGACCTCCCCACCATGGAAGGAATCTACAAGAGATGTTGCCACCCACACCACCCTGGCCACACTCTCATTTCACTCCTGCTATTGTGAAGAAGGTACAAGAGCCTGAAAACCAACATCCAGGTTCAGGAGCAGCTTCTTTACAACAGCCATCGGGCTATTGAATACTACGAACTCCAAATAAACTCTAAACTACAAACTGCCTTGAGTGTACTAAAGACTTGGGAGTCATTGTTTTTATCTTTACACTATATTGTTTGTTTTTGTATATTGAATTACCTTGTTGTTTATTATGTAAGAAAATAACTGCAGATGCTGGTACAAATCGAAGGTATTTATTTCACAAAATGCTGGAGTAACTCAGCAGGTCACGCAGCATGCCAGGAGAGAAGGAATGGGTGACGTTTCGGGTTGAGACCCTTCTTCAGACTGTTGTTTATTATGGTATCTACTGAGTACTATGTTTCCATATCTTATCTGTTGTACTGCTTCAAATAAGAGTTTTATTGTTCCGTTTCATGACATATGACAATAAAATACTCTTGACTATTGAATCTTGACAGGGAAAATTGAAACATAATACAGGTCCAAGTGAAGCATTGACTGCATGGTAGTTTGGGAAAAACGTAAAGTGCTGGATGGTAGACTGATCTTAAAGCTCAGATCACATCTGTTCCAGGGCGAGCTAACTAAATGGGTACAAAATTGGCTTGAATGTAGGGGACACAGAGTGGTAGTAGAAGGTTGATTTTTACCCTGGAGGCCGATAATAGGTAGTGTGCCGCAGGGATAGTTGCTGGGTCCACCGTTGTTTGTTATTTATATTAACAAAAATTGGAAATGCATATTGGTGGCTTGCTTCACATTGGTAGTTCTGCTGCAATGCAGGTGTGTTCCTAAGAAGCTTTGCTGTTTAGAATATTGTGTTATAAAAACAATTGTATCAGTGGACAAAAGGGGTTTGGGGGCGAGGGAGCTTCAGCCTTGTAATATTTTTTTTTCCCCAGCAGGATTTTCAAAAATTAAGATATTTTTAATAGCTGTAGGTCAGGCTGTATAAACATTATTTTATCGGGTATCATTGCACAAGTGTCAATAGAAGCAATTTCCTGGGACTTTTTTTGCAAGAAAGCATCACAGCAGAGCTACCAGTTCATTTGCAGATCGCCCTAAAATTGGTAGTATAATGGTCAGTATGTTGCTCAGTCTAGAAGGTCAAAGGATAGGTTAAGTCTTTTATTCCTGGAGCATATTAGGCTGAGGGGTAACCTTATGGAATTTTATAAAAATCATGTGCGGCATAGATAAGGTAAATAATCAGTCTTTTCCCTAGGGTAGGGGAGTCTAAAACTGGAGGCCATAGGTTTGAGATGATGCTTAAGAATCAATGTTTTAGAAACAATTAGGCAGGACCTGTCTAACAATTAGACAGGACAGGTTTGGAGAGATATGGGCCAAACGCAGGAAGGTGGGACTAGTATAGAAGGGACATGTTGTCGGTGTGGACAAGTTGAGCCGAAAGGCCTGTTTCCACACCGTATAACTCTTGAGGGGTCGGAAGATTTAAAAGAGACATGAGGTGTAACTTTTTCCACACACAAAGTAGTATGTGAATGGAATTACCTGTCAGAGGAAATGGTAGAGGTAGGTACGTCGGACATTAAATGGATAGGGAAGGTTTGGAGGGATATGGGCCAAGAGCAGGCAAGTGGGCGTTTGGTTTGGCAGCTCAGTTAGCATAGACAATTTGGGCCGAAGGTCCTGTTTCTGTGCTGTATGACTCTATTAACATAATAACAAGACATTCTGAAAATCATAATACAATCAAGCAGAATCAGTATGGTTTTATGAAAGGAAAATCATGGTTGATGTTTATTAATGTGGTTGCAGAATGTAACAGACAAGGTGGATTAAGAAGAACCAGTAGGTGTAAAGCATTTGGATTTTCAAAATGCCTTTATTAACTGAGATATATCAGATTTCTGCATACGGTACGAGTCCATTGATTGTGAGCAATTTCAAGAGAGTTGAGAGTATTTTATTGTCATAAATACTGAAATGAAACAGCAGCACAATAGGTTTGTAAACACTACTCAATGGATAATGGAATGAACAAACATGAAACAAAAGAAGTTCAATAAATAAAAACCCAATTAAGGTAAAAAAACCAAAACAAAACCAAGTTCTAGTCAGCCAAGGCAGTTTAGAGTTCAGTTGGAAGTCATGGTGTTCAATAGCCTGATGGTCGTTGGGAAGAAGCTGATCATCAACCTGGATTTAGAGTTTTCAGACTCCTGTATCACCGTCCTGATGGCAGGAGTGAAATGAGAGCATGACCCGGGTGGTGTGGGTCCTTGATGATGCTGGCTGCCCTTTTTGAGGTAGCAACTCCTGTAGATTCCTTTGATGGTGGGGAGGTCAGTACCTGTGCTGGACCAGGGCAGTATACATCACTTTTGTAATATCCTTTTTCCCTGGGGTTTGAGTTGCTGCACCAGGCCATGATATGCTCTCTACCAGTCATTGTGCTCTTAACTGTACACTTACAGGTCAACATAACTAATTTCCTCAATCATCTAAAGAGGTGGAGGTGTTGATAGGTTTTCTTTATGATTGGATTAACGTGTCTGGTCAAGGAAAGATCTTCGGAGGTATGCGGCACGGTAGCGCAGCGGTAGAGTTGCTGCTTTACAGCGAATGCAGTGCCGGAGACTCAGGTTCGATCCTGACTACGGGTGCTGCACTGTAAGGAGTTTGTACGTTCTCCCCGTGACCTGCGTGGGTTTTCTCCGAGATCTTCGGTTTCCTCCCACACTCCAAAGACGTACAGGTATGTAGGTTAATTGGCTGGGTAAATGTATAAATAAATAAATAAATAAATTGTCCCTAGTGGGTGTAGGATAGTGTTAATGTACGGGGATCGTTGGGCGGCACGGACTTGGTGGGCCGAAAAGGCCTGTTTCCGGCTGTATATATATGATATGATATGATATGATATGATATGCATGCCCAGAAATTTGATGTTTTTGACTCTTTCCACCATCGACCCCTTGATGAAGACAGGTTTGAGCATCCTCAGCCTTCCTCTTTTAAAGTGAACAAGCAGTTCCTTGGTTTAACTAATACTGAGAGCAAGGTTTTTGTTCTTGCACCATTCAATTGATTGGTCGATCTCTACTCTATACTGACTCATCATCTGTGTTTTGTCCAACAGCGGTGGGGATGTCAGCAAATTGAAAGATAGAGTTGGATCTGTGTCCAGTTGCACAATTTTAAGTATAGCATGAGTAGAGCAAGGGGTCGAGCACACAGACTTGAGGTGCCTCTATGCTGGTGGTTATCAAGGATGAAGTGTTTCCAATTCGTACCCATTGTAGTATAAGAAAATAACTGCAGATGCTGGTACAAATCAATTTATTCACAAAATGCTGGAGTAACTCAGCAGGTCAGGCAGCATCTCGGGAGAGAAGGAATGGGTGATGTTTCGGGTCGAGACCCTTCTTCAGACTGATGTTAGGGGGGTGGGACAAAGGAAGGATATAGGTGGAGACAGGAAGATAGAGGGAGATCTGGGAAGGAGGAGGGGAAGGGAGGGATAGAGGAACTATCTAAAGTTGGAGAAGTCGACGTTCATACCATTGGGCTGCAAACTGCCCAGGCGAAATATGAGGTGCTGTTCCTCCAACTTCCGGTGGGCCTCACTATGGCACTGGAGGAGGCCCATGACAGAAAGGTCAGACTGGGAATGGGAGGGGGAGTTGAAGTGCTTGGCCACCGGGAGATCAGTTTTGTTAATGCGGACCGAGTGCAGGTGTTCAGCGAAGCGATCGCCGAGCCTGCGCTTGGTTTTGCCGATGTACATAAGTTGACATCTAGAGCAGCGGATGCAATAGATGAGGTTGGAGGAGGTGCAGGTGAACCTTTCTCTCACCTGGAAAGACTGTTTGGGTCCTTGGATGGAGTTGAGGGGGGAGGTAAAGGGACAGGTGTTGCATCTCGTGCGGTTGCAGGGGAAAGTGCCCGGGGTTGGGGTGGTTTGGGTAGGAAGGGACGAGTGGACCAGGGAACGGTCTCTGCGGAACACAGAGAGGGGAGGGGATGGGAAGATATGGCCAGTGGTGGGGTCCCGTTGTAGGTGACGGAAATGTTGGTGGATGATATGTTGGATCCGCTGGCTGGTGGGGTGGAAGGTGAGAACGAGGGGGATTCTGTCCTTGTTGCGAGTGGGGGGAGGGGATCAAGAGCGGAGGTGCGGGATGTAGAAGAGACCCTAGTGAGAGCCTCATCTATAATGGAGGAGGGGAAGCCCCGTTTCCTGAAGAACGAGGACATCTCGGAAGCCCTAGTGTGAAACACCTCATCCCGGGCGCAGATGCGGCGTAGACGGAGGAATTGGGAGTAGGGGATAGACTTTTTGCAGGGGACCGGGTGGGAAGAAGTGTAGTCCAGATAGCTGTGCGAGTCAATGGGTTTATAGTAGATGTCCTTCACTAGTCTGTCTCCTGTGATGGAGATGGTGAGGTCCAGAAACGGGAGGGAGATGTCGGAGATAGTCCAGGTACCCATTGTGTTCTGTTGATGAGGAAGTCAAGGATCCTGTTGCAAAGGGATGCACGGAGCCCCAGTTCCCTGAGCTTTGTTTGGAGGGAATGATGGTATTGAACGCCACGCTGTAGTCTATGAACAGCAGCTTGAAGAATATGATTTTGTTGTCCAAGTGGTCCAGTGCAGAGTGGAAAGCCAGCAAGATTGCATCCCCTGTTGATGTATTGTGGCAGTAGGAAAATGATATCTGCTTCCTGCGAAGACTCGATCCCCTACTCCCAATTCCTCCATCTATGCCGCATCTGCGCCCAAGATGAGGTGTTCCATACAAAAAACATCCGAGATGTCCTCATTCTTTAGGAAACCGGGGTTCACCTCTCACATCATAGATGAGGACCTCTCTCATGTCTCCTCAGTTCCCTGCAGCTCTGCCCTTGCTTCCCCTCCCCCTTGTCGCAACAGAGACAGAGACCCCCTAGTCCTCACCTTCCACCCGATCAACCGTCGCATACAACACACAATTCTCCCAAATTTCCGCCACCTCCAACGGGATCCCACCACTAGTCACATTTTCCCATCTCCACCTCTTTCTGCCTCCCGCAGAGACCGTTCCCTCCGCAACTACGGAGGCACGGTGACGCAGCGGTAGAGTTGCTGCCGTACAGCGAATGCAGCGCCGGAGACTCGGGTTCGATCCTGACTACGGCGCCGTCTGTACGGAGTTTGTACGTTCTCCCCGTGACCTGCGTGGGTTTTCTCCGAGATCTTCGGTTTCCTCCCACACTCCAAAGACGTACAGGTATGTAGGTTAATTGGCTGGGCAAATGTAAAAAAAATAAAAATTGTCCCTAGTGTGTATAGGATAGTGTTAATGTGCGGGGATCGCTGGGCGGCGAGGACCTGGTGGGCCGAAGGGCCTGTTTCCGCGCTGTATCTCTAAATCTAAAATCTACCTGGTTAACTCATCCCATCCCACCTAAACCACCACCTTCCCCTGCAACCACAGAATATGTAACACCTGTCGCTACACCTCCTCCCTCGACTCTGTCCAGGGAACCTGACAGTCCTTTCAGGTTTACAAGTTCACTTGCACCTCCTCCAACCTCATCTACTGTATCCGTTGTTCAAGATGTGGACTCTTACACATCGGCGAGACCAAACGCAGACCAGGCGATCGTTTCGCTCAGCCCGCGTGAACCAACCTGATCTCCCGGTTGCTGGACACTTTAATTCTCCTTCCCATTCCCACACAGACCTTTCTGTCCTTGGTCTCCTCCATTGTCAGACTGAGGCTAAACGCAAATTGGAATAACAGCATGGCTTGGGCAGCTTACAGCCCAGTGGTATGAATATTGATTTCTCTCACCTCAGGTAGCCCTGGTATTCCCTCCCTCTCTATCCCTCCCCCACCCAAGTCGCACCGGCTTCTCATTTTCACCCGACAAACAACTTACAATGGCCCGTTTCCTTTATCATCGTTACTTTTTTTTGCATATCTTTAATTCATTGTTCTTTATCTCTCCACATCACCGACTATATCTCTCGTTTCCCTTATCCCTAACCAGTCTGAAGAAGGGTCTGAACCCGAAATGTCACCCATTCCTCCTCTCCAGAAATGCTGCTTGTCCCACTGAGTTACTCCAGCTATTTGTGTCTATCTTCGGTTTAAACCAGTATCTGCAGTTCCTTCTTACAAATTATAGTGGGCCCAGTGGGGCCTGGCGCGAGCCGGGGCCTACAGGAGAGGCTGGTGTGGACCACAGGGCGAACGGAAGACCTTGTGTGGACCATGGCGAAACAGAAGACCCGGCGCGGACCGTGGCCGTATGCAGATCCCGACTGATTGTGGCCTTCAGGCGGCACCGTGCTGGCCCATGCTTGGAGAACCCGGGGGACTGCAGCCTGGAAGTGGGGAGCCCACTGAGCTGCCGCTGCTTGTCCCCCAAAGACCAGGAGGATATCAGCCAGCGACAGCGGATGCCACGGGAGAGGAGAGAGGCCGGGAGGAAAGGAGAGGGAACAGAGGTCTGGCCGACTGCGCCCTCGAGGTCAGCTGCAGGAGGCGCCCCCGGGGAACAAAGGTGGATGAGCGAGGAGAGGGACGTCGGCTGCTGGTCGATCAAGAGAAGGCAACCATTGGAGGCCCCCTAGCAGCCTGCGGCTCACCGAGAACGGGCACCGCTCTTAACAACTGGAGCATGGACTGGAGTTGGAAAATGGCGCCAAACATGGCACCTCCTGCATGCAGGCTCATTGGACTATTGCTGTACAATTGCTACTCGGGGGTGGTATGGTGATAGACACAAAAAGCTGGAGTTACTCAGCGGGTCAGACAGCATCTTTGGAGAAAAGGAATAGATGATGTTTAGGGTTGAGAGCCTTCTTCAGATGGTGATACTCTACTCATCTGTTTGTAAGGAAAGAATTTCACTGCGCTTTGCGCGTTGCACATGTGACAATAAAGCGCCTTTGAACCATTGCTGAGATGGCATGGATTTGAGATTGGCTGGCTAGTCGAAAGTTGAAGGGCTGAGTGGATCATTTTGTGATTAATTGGGTGCCTCAACAGAGGTGAAAGACAACATATCGATAAGAAAGTGGCCGATGCAATTAGTGCAACTGTGTTAAATCAACATTGTGAGTAATACATTTGTACTGATATGCACACATCTCGTATGCCAAGCTTCATCTATATACAATCTGTATTAACTTAAAAGTAGGTCCTGAGTGTATTGTAGCCAAATTTGCTGATGGTACAAAATAAGCAAGAGCGTTATTTGTGAGATCAGAAGAAGTCTGCAAAGGAACATCGTTGAGTGAGTGAAAATTTGGCAGATGAAATTTTGTTAAGGATATATGATTGTTATTCACTCTGGGAAGAATAATAGAAAAACGGAATATTGTGTAAATTGATGGATTGCCCCTGTACAGTGATCTACTATTCCTCTTCTATGAAATACAAAAAGTTTGCAAGTAATTCGGAAGTTGGAGGGTGTGAAATATAAGACGAGGGAAACCTTGCATTGGTGGTACTGTAGTCTGCATCCTCGTGTAAAAGGGTGCAAATTTAGAGAAGGCTTACAATAGTCAATAGTCAATAGTCGTTTATTTGTCACATACACATAAATGTGTAGTGAAATGAAACATTACCCGCAGTTGAAACACTAAGACCAATAAGAATAATCAATAAAAATGCAATAACACATACAATCATACACCAACACCAAACAAAAGAACCATCCATCACAGTGAGTCTCCTCCAGTCCCTTCTCACTGTGATGGAAGGCCAAAATGTCTTTTCTCTTCCCTGCCGTCTTCTCCCGCGGTTAGGCTGTTGAACTTGCCACGTCGGGGCGGTCGGGGCTCCCGATATTGGAGCGCCGCGCCGGACGGTGCAAGGTCCGCGGCGGGCCGACCCAAGCCCCGCGATTCGGGGCGGGCGAACACGCTGCCGCTGCCGGTGCTCCCGATGTCGGCCCCCACCCAGGGGCCTGCGGGCTTCCGACGTCCACGCGGCCCGCGCCGGAGCCTCCGGAGACGAGTCGCAGCCGCTCCCGCAGCATCCGCAGGCAGCCAGCGCCGCAGGTGGTGAGTCCGGGCCGTGGGCTCTGCGAACCAGAGCCCCAGGTGGTCCCAGGTGCATGGCCGGTGGTAGGCCGCAACGGGAACGGAGACACGACACAGAAACAAAGGTCGCGTCTCCATTCGGGAGAGAGAATTTTTTACAGTTCCCGTTCCCTCCCACCCCCTCCCCCAAACATAACATACAAACACTACACCATATTAAAACTACAATTCATACAAAAACAACAAACAACACAAAAGACAGACGGACTGCAGGCAAGCCGCAGCTGCCACGGCAGCGCTGGCATACTTGATTCCTATTTAGGATGAAGGCACTATCTAATGAAAAATAATTAATTGGAATGTGGCCCCCTACTCAATGGAGTTTAAAGGATAGATAATTGATCTTCGTGAAATCAATAAGATTCTGCAGGAGCTTGATAAAGCAGAAGCTGAGGGGATGTTTTAACTTGTAGAAGAATACAAAACAAGGGGCCAAAGTTTAGGAACAAGCAGTGTCCATTTAAGGAGGAGATGAGGAGGGATGTTTCTCTCGGAGCGCCACGAATCTTTGAACTTCTGTCTCTCTTAGAGTTGCAAAGGTTAAATTATGGAACATATTTTAATGGATACATGGATGGATTTTCAGTCTACAGGAGAGTGAAGAGTGAAGGAGAACAGGCTGGAAAATGGAGCTTGTCAGCCATACACACTGGGAACTGTACAATGAAATTCTTAATGACTTCAGCTTTACAGTCAACAAGACAACAAATAACTATATAATAAACTAATACAATAAAGATTATATGAGAGCTCATACAGACAGCTTCTCTTATCATATTTTTGAAGTTAGATTTGTCAAATGTGATTTTCCCATCAGAAAACCAGATTGATTGCCCCTTCATGTGGTTTGTAACCATGCCCTGATACTGTGCCTTTCAATTGGTTGCAGTATGCGGTGAAGAATAGATATCAAGCTATCGAATCAAGTTCCCTGCATTTAACTTTATCTGTGTCACTTCTTAAATAATATTTCTTGCATTGCGATTTTTGGAAGATAGAGGCAAAATGCTAGAGTAATTAGACAGGCAGCATTTTGTTTTTATCTTTGGTGTAAACCAGCATCTGCAGTTCCTTCCTATACCTTCCAGTTTATGGAAGCAGGTCATAAGGGATTTTGGAAGATCAGTACAAATGCCTCACTATCTCTGCAGCTCCATTTTTAGAACCCCAAGATGCAAGCTGTCAGATCTAATTTCTGCATACCTCTCTTTTGAAATATTAATTAATTCAACTTCGTCTCTGTTAACTGTGAGAAACTTGCTTCCATTTCACTTTAAATGCGTTTAGTTTAGAGATACAGCGTGGAAACAGGCCCTTTACGCCCACCGGGTCCGCGGCGACCAACAATCCCCGCACTTTAACACTCCCCTATACCACTGGGGACAATATTTACATTTACCAAGCCAATTAACCTACAGACCTGTACGTCTTTGGAGTGCCGATCTCGGAGAAAACCCACGCAGGTCACAGAGAAAACGTACAAACTCCGTACAGACAGCACACGTAGTCTGTGTGGAGTTTGCATGTTCTCTCTGTGATTGCCTGGGTTTCCTCCGAGTGCTCCAATTTCCTCCCAGATCCTAAAGATGTGTGAATCTGCAAGTTAATTGGTCTTTAAATTGCCCCTTGTGTGCAAGGAATGGATGAGAAAGTGGGATAACATAAAACCAGTGTAAAAGGATGATTGATGGTGGGCATGCTCTCGGAAGGGCTTGTTTCCATGCTGTGTCTCTAAACTAAACAAAACAATATTTGTTCAACCCCTAATTTATTTATTTACACCCCATTATAATTTCTCTTGTCATTACTCTAAGGGACTCACATTGGTTTTTGCTGATGGTGTGAGCCACATTCTGTACACCTGCCAGAGTAAAACATCCGCATTAGCAATTCATTTCCCAAGTTGTACCCACCTCACAAGATGTTGTTTTGCTTGTTTCAGAGTATTATCAGTATTCTGTTTCTTGTTGAACATATGCTCTACGATTTCCTTGCCATGATGTATGTAAATAACGTGATAAATAAACAATAGTTGTGGCTGGTTATGATTTTCAGATGGCACTACAAAACCTGGGGCTTAGGGTAATGAATCAGTAACTCGATCCCTTTGATGTCAACATAGTTTACGACAACGCTCAACAATATGCAAGTCTTCGTTGTAGTAAAGCCTTTTAACCAGCAGGAGGCAAATGAACTCTGTCCCCTGAACAAATTGGAGCCCTTCGCACAAGTTTGTACCTATTTAATGGAGAGGACAGTCCTTTTATGGCTTGAGAGCTTCAAGCTGTGCAAATTGCAGTCTGATTCGAAGTTTGCCAGATGTTCTGCACAAAGAGAATGTCATCGGTGGAGTGCAGCACAGTTAGGAAAATAAATGGGGAAAGAGAAGTAATTGAATTAAAATTTTTAAAGGGCAATAAAAAATAACATTACAAATGTTTGCAAAATTGCTGCAAAGATGTATGCACGATGGAATTGGGTAATATATTTAGTCTTGCACTCAGTATTTGCTAGTTTCCTGATCAAAGTTGGCAAGTAAATTAGAATGTAAAACAGTTTCCCTTCAAAAACCAGACATTAATTTGAATTCTGGTCTTAGAACCATGGAAACTGTGTACATAAGCTTGATCTGTGATCTAATTAAACTCTACCAAAAACTGCAATGGACTAATTAAATGGAAGAGAGGAATTGAAATAGCAAAAGAGAGTTGATATGGTCATGGTCTGTTTAATTAACTTTCCATAACTTGTTTAGAGTGCAGTGCTCCATGGACAAAATGAGTCAGTTTGCTGTTACCTATTACAATCTCATTGCACAATTACCAAAGCAATAGTCAGATGAATCAAAAGACAAAGGCCATTCAGACTGAATAAAGACTCGTGCTCCAAAGCAAAAAAATTAAACTTAACCTCATCAGGTCAACTATTGTTTTCCAAATGCTCTTAAACATTTCTCCTGGGTGCTGCAGTTTCAGAGAAATAACGGAGCTTGGATTGTTTGAAATTGTTTTGCCTTTCCTAGGTCTTGCCCCAGTCAACAGATCCACAGTTGACTGAAAGAGGTGAACACATAAGCTAGCATAACACATAACCCAACACTTCAGTGCCGTACAAGTGGAGGTGTTATCATGTCAAAAGTCATGGAAGCAGAATGAGGCCATTCTGCCCATCAAGTATACTCCGCCAATCAGTCATGGCTGATCTATCTCTCCCTCCTAACCCCAATCTCCTACCTTCTTCCCATTACCCCTGTAACTTCCAACATGAGCGAATCAATTGTCTGCATTTTTCGGTAAATATATCGGATCAATAACATTTTTTTGAAGTGTCGGAGAATTGGTAATACCCTTCCCAATGTCCATTTCTTCTATCCAATGTCATAATACAGTTACCTGGTTATTTATTTTCTTGCCATTCATAATACTTTGACATGTTCAGTTCACAACCTTATTTACCTGTATCTAAGCAATAATTATTTAAAAAATACTTGTTTAAGTGTGAGGCAACTTGGGATATCCAAGGAATGTGAATGGAGTGGTTTGGTATTTTTGTTCCAAGAATTCCATTTGTATTCCAGTAATTGGTATAAAGTATTGCACTGAATTGCAGAGCGGAAGATAAGCAATCTTTGTGATCACAAGTGTATGTGGTCCAGTGCTGGTCTCGAGACCGAATGAGACCAAACTCATGAAAAGCAAACTATTGCGGATGATGAAAATCAGAACGAACAGATGAAAATGTGAGAAGGTTGGGCAGTATCTGTGAAGAGAGAAACAGATTTAACATTTCAGATTGGTAACCTTTCATTAGAACTAGGAAAAATTAGAAATAAAATGTTGCGGAGAAAGGGAAAAGGTGCAGAGGGAACCTAAAGTGGTGCTATGGTGGAGATCGAGTTACCTAAGACGTGATGGCAATTCTAGCTGAAAGAAGGTGGCAAAGGTTAGGGAATAACAGAGGTTAGGGGTCCTGAAGTAGTGTAAGCTAGAGGTGAATTGTGAACTCCTGGAAAAACAGAGGAAAAAGATGATCCACAAAGTTGATCCTTAGTTTCCAATTGTCTGTCACTTTACTTCTCTATCTCAGTACAATCTGTAATCAAGCATAATTGTATAATATTTCAAAACTGTTTCTATGGAAACCTGTTATCGCTGCTCCACCTTCATTGACAATCCAAGCTCAGCTAGTCATGTCCTTCCCATGCTGTGCCTTTGTCACCTTTTTGTCACCTCCTCTCAACCCATGAGCCCAGTTGGCACCAACATCTTACTGCGTGGACAAGTGTGGGCCAAAGGGCCTGTCTTTGTGCCTCTGATAATGACATTGACTTTACTTTGTGGATTGACCTTCCCATGCTGCCTATTTCATCGGTGGCAGGGGCGATCTGACTTGCCACATTATGCTCACACTGGATTAGTGAAGGTGGAGAGGAAGAGGCAGTAAAAGGGGATGAAAGGGTCAGGGATGAGCGATTGGGAGGGGAAGAGAATGGAAGAGTGTGGGGATCGGGAGTGGGAAGGCAGAATGGGGAGAAGAGAGGAGGATGTTGAGAGAGTTAGGGGTAGAAGGAGTGGCAAGAGAAAACGGGAGTGGAAAATAAAATATAGAAGCAGTCAATTGTCTATCGTGACTGCTCTTTCTTTCGATGAGCTACCTGATCTTTTGACAGAGCACCAACTTCTTGCACTAACCCCTTACAACTTGTGTTCCTTTGATATTTACACTCTTATCAATCTGTGCCTTAAATATATTCATTATTTGAGCCTTCATTGTCATCTTGTGAACCTTCGAATTTCAAAGATCCACCACCTGCTTGATAAAGACATTTCTTCTCGTCTCTCCTGAATGGCTGATCCCCGAGAGACCCTTGAGCCTGTGACTCCTGCTTGTGGGCACCTTAGCCAGAGAAACTATAAAGCTTGCGGACTCACCTGGACTCTGCACATTTACATCAACTGTGCTCCAATCTTTTCAATGGGAGAGGCTATATCTCACGAGGGAATGGACAGATGACATTTGGACCCTTGCCTGCCTTGCATCTTGCTTGCAGGCCAAGCCAATTTGTGTAGCTTCTCTCGGTCACACATTGAATCAGCATTTTACATGGCTGAGAATGATTGTGGAACTGTCAGTTCTGTTTTTTGCTAAGATTTGCTGGTGACTAGCAGCGTGAAATTGTAAAATAGGGAAGATAGTGATAATACTGTAAGTCATTTTATTCGGTGTCTACTAGGAGATTTAACTAGCCGTAAAACCATCCCTGAGGCATGGTACTTGTATTGAAGTAGAGAAACCTTTACCTCAGTAGAGACAGTGTGGTTTATACACCCAGCCTAATTTACAAGTAGCATATCTACCATTATTGGATTCATATGATAAACCCTTTGACAAGGTTATGGATTGTATGAGTAATCATGCTTATTTAGTTTTAAAAATTGATATTTTGTCTGTTATTTACAACCATATAAATATTTAATAGTAGCAAACTGAAAATTAATGCACATTATATTCAAGGTTACAGCAAAGAGGGTTTGACAGCTGAGGTTTGGGTGAAATGGTGGATTTTCAGTATGGTGAACGTGTTTTGTAGTGTGTTGCAGAGACCTCTGCTGGGATGTTTTGCTTTTTATTAATGCTGTTGGTACTGTCCATGCCGCTCTGGAATATACACTTTTATAAAACGGTTACTCCAGTCTGCAATGCAGAATGTATCAAGTAATTGGTTCGTAGTTTCCCTAATTAAAATGAGCCAGGTTATGTGGATAGGGCCTGCAGCCCATAAAGTTTCCAGCACCGACCTGATCCAGATGTCGGTCTTTCAGCATGTGCATTGAAAAGCACTCGTGATCAGATGTATCCTGCAGTGCTTGCCATCTTGTCCAATGGGCTGAGGAAAGAAAGTAGTATAGCATGACAAATCTTGAGTTAAAAAGCATGTGAAAGTAAGTGGAATTTAGTTTTCATTGCTTTCATAAGCAATTTGAGGATTCAAGTTCCGTTTATTGTGCTTTCATTAATTTTTCAAATGGCTTGTTGAAGAGATCTCAAATCTTTCTGATGAACAGCATCTGTCAAAAGTCATTCCAAGGGTAAATCCTCCCCCTTAGGCGTAGTCATTGCTGACGGACTAGTCCACTTTTATTTTATTTTGTATCTCTCCAAAAATATTCCTTTAAAATAAAAGATTGTGAAGCTGCATACCCATCGTGGGCCAGCGCCCATGTGGAACGTGGAGAGGAGTTTCAGTTACGGAGAGATATATACAGAACCTGACTAGGGTGAGAGCAAAGCTTGACCTATTCTCGGGGAAATAGGAATCCATCGATTCTAAAATACCTCCTACTGATTGGGAGGTAACAAATAAAGCCTCAAGAAATGAAGGAGACAAAACGTGAAGTGTCACCCAGTGATTCTGGCGTAAGCAGTAAGGAAAATGCTGGAATGCGCTCTTTAGGAAGTGGGGTAACAGGGCACTTAGAAAGTTACAGCAAGATTGCCACAGTCAGTGTGGCTCCATGCAAGGGAAGTTATGCTTGACAAATGTATGGAAATGGCTGTTGTGAACTACAACAGACATTTTGACATTTGTATTGAGAAGTAAACATTAAATAAACATGTTAAACAGCTAATTAAACATAAATAAAAACACACCTTCTACATCACATATTTTTGTTTGGCAGTTTCTTTATAAATTAATATCTAATTATCTTGTGAAAACTATTTTGGGGTTTTATCTTGGTTAAAATTTCTTCAATTAATTGTGTATGATAGTGAGTTTCATACAGGAAAAATAAACTCCTCCTCTGTGCTTTTGCTCTGAAACAAATATTATGGGATTGATGGTTTGATGTAAAGATCAAAATTTAGTTTTTAAACAATTCTGGATGATGTGACTTGGTCTTGGTGTGTGTTTTAAATTAGGTATTGTAATTCCTTAAGAATTTATACCTGAAAGTATGCTGGAAATTCAGATTTGGAGGATTCCTCGTATGGGAAGATGTTATTGAATTCTTTAGATTGTGCACGTCGGGTTGGTTGCATTAGTTGAAACAGGGTGGACAACATGAAGGTTGCAATCTCCCACCCCAATAATGGGAATTGTGGGTTAATAGCTGCCACACCAAACGAGTTGACACTGTCCTTAATTCTGCAATGTGGGTCATCACAGGGATGCTTATGTCAACAACTTTGCAGTGGCTCCCTGTCCTCTCTCACATCGCCCCTCCCAGCATACGCAAAAGGGAGAGGATGTTGACAGATTGATGCACCATCGAGGCTAACCCTGACCTTCCCATCCATGCTAACTTGAACAATCTGCCCAACATGCACCTGAAGTCCCGCAAACCCTTCTGGTCTTCAGCCAACTTCCTGGAAGACTTTGACCCCAAGACTGAGTGGCGCCGAGCCTGGAAAGATGCCAACACCAACAACGGAAAGGTCATCAAAGACCCCACAGTGAAACCACCGGGATTTGACCCTCCATCGCAAGCAATGGCTAACCCTGAACAGGATCTGCACCCTCCATGCAAGAACAGCCCATCAAGAACAGCACGAGTATGGGATGACAGTCAGCCCTGCTTGCGACTGCGGATATCCAGACCATACCATCCCACACATCGTGAATGACTGCCCACTGAGGCTTTTCCCTGCTGGCATCAAGGCCATTCACCCGGCAACTGATGCTTCCTTGGCCTGGATGTCTACCCTTGACCTACAACTTTAGGCTGTGCATGCCATACGCAAGAAAAAAGAAAGAAAAAAAGAAGATTGAATTGTTTATAAAAGATGAAAAGAGAATAAACAGACATGTTTTGAGTCGGTGTTGGAAGATGTATAGGGCGAGGTGAGGCGTTTGGCCAGAAGGCAGATAGTTCTAATGAGTGGCATGTAAGGAGTTAAAATGTGTGATGTACTGGTAGGGATAGTCTCGTGCTGGCAAATCTAAAGGTGACAGGTAGTAAAGAGAAACATTTTGGAACATCTGATTTGTAAAATAGTAGTTACCAGATGGTGGCAGCATTTATTTAGTAACAGATGATGACAAATCTAAATTTGAGTCATTGTCATATATAATAAATCGAAATTTGCAATACTAAAAGTTTGCTCTCTATTGGAATTTCTAAATTTAGCATGTGTAGCTACTTCTATATACTGGACTATGATATGTTTTTAATAAAATAATTTGTTTGTGCTTCTTGATCCCTAACTGAACATGCTACACAGCCTCTCCTCGCAATCCAGTGCATTTATTTTAGCAGAAGGAGATTGGCAGCGTTGTTCCTACTGCAATCCAAAAATGATCCGATTAAATCATATATTTTCAAATGTAACCTCATTTCATTCTCCACTTCTTTTGCTGTTAGACCATAAATGTGGACACATGGGATCAAAATTAGGATTTGACAGACCTAAGTTTTCCAAGTTATAGACATGGCTTATATGTAGAAATAATTGATATTTTTTGCATGCATTTAGGAATATTGAAAATTTCACATTGGAGGCAAGAATTCAAATTTTGAAAATAAAACATTACTCCGGATGCTGTAATCAGAAATGTTGGAAATACTCACAGGTCAGGCTGCATCTTTGGGAGAGAAATGGTCAATATTTCAGGTTGGAGATTTTGTCAGAACTGAAAAGGAGAGAACTGAAGCCGTGGACGGTGGAGGAGAGGGATAACTGTGGGTACATCTGGATGACCATGAGGATCAGCTGTAGCCACGGTTATATGGCCAATGAGTGTAAGTTTTAGGGGCTGAGAACCTGGACAAAAGAATGCGGGTGTTGTGAAATGCTGAGAAGACAAGCCCAGCATGTTATTCCCACCGAGAGAAAAAAAAACACAAGCTGAGCCAATGTTACAGATGGATGATTAATACAGACCGAGAAATGAAGTTACCTGAAGTTGTTGAATCCAATAATGTTTCCTCAAGGCTGCAGTGTGTTGTCCCTCAAGCTTGTATTGGGCCACATTGGGGATTCTCCCTAAATTGTTTAAATCTAAAGATAGACATAAAATGCTGGAGTAACTCAGCAGGTCAGGGGGCATCTCCAGAGAAAAGGAGTAGGTGACGTTATGGGTCGAGATTTTTCGTCAGACACGATGTTTAAATTCAAGACAGCTTTTTCTTCAGCTTGTTAACTTCCAATGTATCTTAAGTAGTTTTCTAGCTCTGGATTGAAATCAGGTTTCAGCCAATTCGGTCTGCGTAATGCAAATAGTGTTCCCTAGTACTCGCATTATATCCAATTTGTGTCATGAAAACACGCGTTGCAGCAGAACTACCTGCACTACAGTTGGAATTGCCAAGATCAGCTCTTGTTGCTTATTTGTGGATTCCTACATCAACCCTTTACTATAAAACAAGCCTGGACCACATTAGTTTGTTATTTGAAAGGTGATCAGCAGGGCCAAATCTCACGAGGGCTTGTTATTAGGAAATACTTCTAATTGGTCTTTTTCCAGTATAAGATCTGTTACCATTCATCACCGTGGAAATCGTGTTTCTTTAATTTAATGTTTGTGATCATGAGAGTTCCAGAATCTTTTTATATATACTTATTATGTAATGGAAGGTATATTTCTTGAGGAGTTTGTTGGCCGCTGGAATATCCTACCCACATTTTAATAATTATGATTTTACTGTTTTAGAGCCTCTGGAGACTAGCTGTTTGATGTGCTTTTGGGGTTAATTTTCATTAACTACTTTTTAAAATCTGTTCCATTTGGAACCCAAAATCTTTTGTCACTTTTTTTTCTCTTTCATTCACTTTGGCTCACTGATTAAAATATTTCTTCACACAACAATTTTTTTTAATCATAATGTTGACTCGCTTGGTTACTTTGTGGTGGATTTCATAAATCTGCATTGCCTCTAGTTTGGACAAAATTGATTGCCCTTCTTTGGCTTGAGAATGAGTTCACTTTCTGTTCTTGATTAGACAGTGGACTTATTCTTGTAAATTAAAATAAAGCAAGATCCCTTGACTGCTCTCCCATACGATAGTTTTTTTTCCCCCCGAGTCGAATGAACACAGAATGTGTTTATTTAAATGTGAATTGAGCACACAAATGAGCTGTTCTCTTTCCAGTAACAATATTCGAGAGTAAGTATAATGCATTATTAATCATTTAGCATATTACATCATGAAATGATCCTCATCCTTTGTTAAGACACAACAATAAATGTGTAGATAGATTGGCACATCTATTTGGAATTAAACGAAATATTGTTCAGAATATAACTGATCTCAAAACTATTTTCATTAACGAATGAATTATTCACTGATTTGAAATGAGTAACTTTTTTATAATTGAGTTGAAGCAATGCATGCTAGAAACATTTTGTTTTATTTTGATTAATTGGAAAACACAGCATGGAACGGGGCTTTATGTCCACACTGGTGGCCATTGATCAACTGTTTCCCACGTACTATCTGATCCACTTTTGTGGCCACTCCCTACACACTAGGGGCAATTTATGGATCCAATTAATCTACAAACCTGCCATCCTTTGGATGAGAGAGGAATCTGGAGCACTTGGAGGAAACTCAACCCCACAGGAAGAACATGCAAACTCCACACAGACAGCAGTTGAGGTCTGGATCCAACCCTGGTCTCTGGCACTGTGACGCTGCAGCTGTACATGCTACTCTACTGTGCTGCCTTTTTGTTTTGTTTTTTCTTCATTCTGGTGGCTTTTATTTTAATGCCTGTGGCTGAAAGGATTATATAAACAATTAGTGTGGCGTTTTGAAGTAGGTTTTTGTTATTGCTTTCAAAAAGCTTGTTTTAAATATATGTGCTTTTAATTTGGCTTAAATGTTTTTGAATCCAACAAAATGAAAAGGATTGCAGAGGCATTGCTGGATTACTTCACTTGCAGTCTTTCTAAATCAAGATCATGGGTTATTCTATGTGATTTCAATGAAAAATTGCTCCTGCGCGTTTGCTCTATTTATAGTGTGGAGCATCCCTTGGAGGTAAAAGTGTCATCAATTCATGCTTCAGCTGCAGACAGCTTGCTGTTACTTTTTGTAACTACAGTATTTGTGTTTACTTGTGTAGTCCATTATTTTATTGGTGAAGCAGGGTGGAGCAGTTGAAATGCAATCAGCTATCTTTAGGCTATTTTGACATTTAAATCCACCTGCTTTCTCTTAAAGGGTCCATATACATATATGCCATACGTATAACATTAGAAACAAAAAGCTGGAATATCTCAGCGGGTCAGACAGCATCTCTGGAGAAATGTAATAGGTGACTTTTGCGTTGAGGCCCTTCTTGATTTGGATGCAGCTATTCTCTAATGTTGAGAGCAAAGCTTTTTGCTGTGATCGTATGTGCTAACTGGAACTTCCAAAAAGATTAAAAACTAGATTTTCAATTTTTAAAGAATTTTAATTTCACTTTATTCTATTTACTTATTGGTTTATTAAATTGATTTGTCACAAACTCAAGTTGATTGGTTACAAAATCAAAACCGAAGAAGGGGGCTACATTGAAGAAATAAATTGTTGCTAAATGTAGCTTGATTTTCAATTGTACTGGCACCTTTTTGTCTAAAAAAAAACCTCTTTTAAATGTAGCTTAACCAATCCACATTGGAGCGTGACATTTTAAATTTTCAGTTCCCTGATGACATCAATCACAGTTGACAACGCTAGTTGCTAAGTGGTTGAATAAAGGACCGTTGAACCATTTCATAATTTTCACAAATTTTACACCAGTTCTAATTCCATGCCTTGAAACTGGATGAAAAAGTGAATAAAACTGCTGGAATGATCCATTAATACTGAAAGGAACTAGTGGAGCATATGTGGAATTAAATTGAAATAATACTTCATTAGTGTTCCAGTGATTAGGTGACCAAGACCAGCTTTAGTATCTTAAAGATCTTGATGCCGTAAAATTGATTATCTTACCCAATTGAAAAATAAACTGAGTGTGCAGAATCGAACCTGTCATACACGTAGAATTAACTTTTCTCTTTGACTGCCCCACATTATATACTAGTGAATTATTTGAGATGTAACACATCAAATTTATAGACGTATGAATAAATTTAATTGGAAATGAGATGAAATTATGTGAACAATTAATTTGGATGATTTATTATTAAAAGGAAGAGGATATAAAATAAGATGTATTTATTATTATTATATATGTATCAAGATGTTTACGCAAGTCTGACATTTTTGAATTTGGTATAATTTGCTGAGAATTGTATATAAGTAATTGTAGAAAATATTTTTGATGTCAGAATTAAAAAGAATCCATCAAACTCTGTTTTTACTGGTGGGAGTTACTTATGTGGAGTGTCGGCATTAAGATTGCAAGCTGCAGATTAGAGATGCATATATTTCTGCCGCAGTCTGAAATTACCTGAGCTAAAAAAAAAGTATTAAGGTACTTAAGTTGCTTGCTATCATGGCTGTGAATCCTTTAGGAATGGCAGCCCAAGCACAAGAATATTTGGACAAGCCAGGTAGGAATTTGAGGGACCTGGTAGTTGATGTAAATTGGGAAATTCAGTTGAAAGTTATGACAGGTAAAGAAACAAAATATATCACCTAGTTCTCCTCAAGATCGGGCAATTTTAGTCCCTCAAACTGGGGATGTATGGAGGGATTGAGGGGAAGAAATGTTGCTTTGCTTAGACATTTAGAGTGAGCGGGGCATCAGAAATGGGATGAAACCGGCACTTTGAAAGGACACTGGGAAAGGATGGACCTAGCACTGTTCTTGGGATGTGGAAGTGGATGGAACCGCAAGTTGCTTAGGCAGCAAAAGCTGGAAGGAATTCACACACGGGAAATGGGAAATAGAACAAATTAGCACACTGCTTCTATATCTGGACAGGGTATTGGAAGGAGAAGGGAGGAGTGTTTTTCCTGAGTGTTGGGAGGAGCAGCGTTAAATGCTTTTCTTGGACATCAAGAGGAGGAAAGGTTCAATTTGGAGATCGTTGATCTAAGTTGTCAAGTTATAATAAACCTGGGCATGCTTGTTAACAGTATTTAGAATTCACTTTTTCCTGAAGTCACTTTCCAAGTTAAAGTCATCCTGGAAACAGGCTCTTTGGCACAACCATGGCTCTTTGGTCCATGTTGACCAGGATGCTCCATCTACACATCCCATTTGCCTGCATTTGGTCTATATCCCTCCAAACCTTTCCTATCCATGTGCCTGCCTAAACTATTTCCTCCAACAGCTCGTTCTATATTCCCACCCCCCACTGTGTGGAAACGTTTCTCCTCGGATTCCCATTAAATCTCTCACCTTAGATTGTCCTCTAATTCTGGAGTCCCCTCACCCGGGAAAAAGACTGTACATCCATCCTCTCTATCCCCCCTCATGATTTTATGCACTATATTGATGAGGAAGATTAAAATGTTTTAAAATTATTTGCAACTTAAAACTGAGTTCATCATATCAACTTCATTTAAAATATTTGCATTTCACTGGAGGAGAGACTTTTTCTCCGCACAAATTTCCAAAAAAAACGCCACCCTTGAGTGTCTTTTGACATTAAATATGATGAGATTTTTCTTGATATTGTTGCACAGGGAAAGAAGGGTGAAGAAAACATCTTGACAATCAACAGGCATTTTAGGTTTTTGGGACTAAAAGATTTTTAAAAAATGAGTTGAATTTTTCTTATCTATTTGTCATGCGTGGTTCTCAGGCCAATTGAATTATTTATTATTCATTTTTATTTCTACAAATAGCTGTAGACACAATTAATAGGTTAGTTTATTCTACAAAGGCTATCTCTGGCTTTGGGAGTTACTGGGGAAGGTTTTCTGTAGTGTTAATGAATAATTCTGGTAGCAAAATCTGAATCATATTAACATCAAATTTATTCAAAGTAAAATGGTAGTACAGAGTAACACAGAATATTGTAAAATGTGTGGCCATATAGATACGTAACTGACAGAAATGCTGTTAAATGAGATTCACCACCCCTTCAGTTTAAAATGCAATCTTGTAATGATTAAATCTGATTAAATTTAATTAGCCATCTGTATACTAAAACTCTCATTTGTCTGTTTGTTTGTTCCTGAACTACAGCCAAAACGGTACACGATAGCGCGACAATTGTAGGCCCACCTTACTCACCGTTGTCCCTTTGGTGCTAATGGATGACGTTTCATTGAAATTGGTGTTATATTTTTTAAGTTATTCACATTTTAAAGTTTAAATCTATCTCCGAGGGAGGGAGGGAGGGAGGGAGGGAGGGAGGGAGGGAGGGGAGAGGGAGGGAGGGGAGAGGGAAGGAGGGGAGAGGGAGGGGAGAGGGAGGAGGGAGGAAGGGGGAGGCAGGATAAGGGGAGGTTGAGGGGGATAGAGGGGGGAGAGGGGGAGGGGGAGAGAGTGAGGAGGAGGAGGGAGGGTAGAGGGGGAGGAGGGAGGGTGGAGGGGGAGGAGGGAGGGTGGAAGGGGAGGAGGGAAGTTGGGGGAGGAGGAGGGAGGGTGGGGGGAAGGAGGGAGGGTGGGGGGAAGGAGGGAGGGTGGGGGGAGGAGGGAGGGAGAGGGGGAAGGGGGAGGAGAGGGTGCTGCACCAATGCAGGACGGGTTTGGGCCCAACGGGTCCACTTGGTTGAGTTTTATACTAAGGATAGGAAGGGTTGCAAGATATGGGCCAAACAGGACCATCTTATTACACCAACTTTTGGGACAAAGTGGGCCGAAGGGCCTGTTCCCTGCTGTAAACCTCTGCTTCTATGACTCTAAGGAAGTTATCTTAGGTTGCTAAATGCAGTGAATTTTAGTGGGTAATTGTCATAAATATTTAATTACAGTTTAACAGTCAGAGGATTTTTATGTTTTGAGAACAGATTAACGGATTGGAAAAATATGTACTTGAAACCTCTCCTTGGAAAAAAGATTTTTCATGCTGTTTTGAACTTGGGCATAAAATGTTATGATATGCTAATGGAAATCAACATGAATAATGTGCGAAGTGAGCTCAGAAGCTACAAAATTAGAGAAATAAATGCTGCTTCTGGCTTGTACTGGAGCATTTGTCTCCTTTGGAGTTTGCTTTACTCGTGCATTTTAATCATGTACTGTCTTTCCGCTGAAGAAAGACACAAAAAGTTGGAGTAACTCAGCAGGACAGGCAGCATCTCTCCGGAGAGAAGGAGTGGGTGACGTTTCGGGCGAGACCCTTTTTCAGTTGCGGACTGGACAGCACGCAACTGTACCTCGATTCACGTGACAATAAACTAAACTTTATCTGTGACTCCACATTTTCAGCATTTTGTTTTGGTACACTTTATATCAGGAAGTATCACGAGATCAGTTATTACTTGAAAATTAGTAGCTGTTACCCATTTTACTGGCAACTGTGCATGCTCAAAAGCATTTCATAGTATACAGTTTAGTTTTTGTGAAATTACAGCAGCAGTGTTTTTATTCAAAATATGGCAATAAAGCAATGGTGAGCATCTATTAAAATTACAGTGTATTCACATAAGATATCACGTAGCTGGTTCAGACATGTTTCATTGATACGGCGGAACGGTAATGTACTGGTGAGTGTGGGGCACTGGTAACACTGCTGACAATGTCATGTTTCAAAAAATATTTTTCATTGAACAAAACACAAAGTGCTGGAGTAACTCAGCAGGCCAGGCAGCATCTCGGGAGGATATGGATTGCCATTTTTTGGGGTCATTACCCTTCAGCCTATCCATGTCCTCCAGAGATGCTGCCTGAACTGCTGAGTTACTCCAGTTACCTTTTGCTCAAGATTTCAGCGTCTGTAATCCCTTGTGTCTCCTTTTTAATTGAAGCTGAGTTGCAAATACAGTTCCCAGCTTATGGAAAATGGAATTTGGAAAATGGCACTTCCTTCTTCTTAACCTGTTAAATATTCTGAATAAAATTGCCTTTGTTTCACTTTAACAAAAATAAAAGTCTGATCGATTGTAAAGGGAAACCTGCATTCTAAAATAACGTTGTGAAAATATTAGCCGTCCAGAAATTATTTGAAGCAGCACTGAAGTTTATAATTGTGATGTTGTTACTATTTTAATCAGTAGTAATTTCAGTGAAGAAATTGATGTATGGAAAAATGTTCCTATTTTAAATCCCATTATTGATAATTACTTTCTCGAGTAGTTGCATTTATGCAATTTGGAAAAAATGGCATTTAAACCTAATGGGCATCCTGGGTGTACAACCAAATGTTACGCTTGAGAATTGACGAGCTTTAGTTTAGAATGAAATATATTTTAATATATCGCACTGTCTTAAATATGATGCAGCAGCTGCTAAAGCCAAATGCATTTTTTATATTTGAAAGTTGAACGGGTTGCTGCTATTTCATTCGTTCTCTATAGATGAATCTGTTATACGTGTTCTAAAAAGTTTCACAAGTTCAGGTTTTATACAAGGAGAACTAGAGGAGTGCTCTAAGCAAGTATTAGGGCTAGGAGCAATCGTAATTCAGGACTCATTCCTTCCTGAGTTGCTCTGAATGACCATAAATTGTAACATTAATTATATGTAGATTAATTCGATGGATTTGAATGTTCACTCAGGGCACCTTCAGAGTTTATGGTACAAAATGAAGTAATGCTCTGTTGGTACCTTTTACACTTTGCATATTCTACCTGAAAATGTACCATTGTAAGAAAAATAAATGCCATGAAATAGTCCTAAAATGTACAGCAGTAATTTCAAATCATGCATATACTGAATGAATAAGTCCAATTGCAATATTTTTGATCATGAATGTAAGGATTATTAATAATTAATTTGTAGCAGGTTTTGTTATGGAATTGTACTCTTGTTTTTTTCATAATGCCTTGTAGCTATTGTCTAACATTTCAATCCCCATTTTTGATTTTTACAAGAATTTTGTCGTCATTGGATTTTTCTTTTGGGCTTTCAGAATATCCAAATAGGAATTCTGGGTCCATTGCTATGTAATTAGTTTCCACATTCTATTATAAATTTTCTTTTACATTAGGTCAGTGGAAGGTTAGGAAATTGATTAAAATATTGAAGTTACTTGACATCAAATCAGCTTACCAAAATTGTTCACTATATTTTAGAACTAAAATGAGATTAGGTCTAATTGAATTTTCATGACAGATTTAATTGCCAGTGAAATTTCGGTGAAACTGATATCTTGATTCAATTGATGTATTCTATAAACACAATGCATTTTGAATACGATGGAAATATCATGATTGCAAATCAAAAATTCTTAAATAGAGGTTGAGTAAATTCAAGCAAGTAGTGGGTCCACAAATAGAATATTTCTCATGTCATGGATCATTCTTGAGTGACTGAGGAGCCATCTTCTAGAGGTGTATAGAATCATGAGCAGAATAGACAGGGTTAATGCCCCTTTTTCTCCAGGGCAGGAGAATTTGAAACTGGAGGGCATAGGTTAAGGTGAGAGGGAAAGGCGGGGATAGCAGCCTGAGGAGCAACTTTTTCCACGCAGGGTATTGGTATGCGGAACACGCTGCCAGAGATGATAGTTGAGGCAGGTACAATATCAACATTGAAAAGTTATCTGCACAAGTATTTGGATAGAAAAAGTTTAGAGTGATATGCTCAGATGCTTAGATGGAGGGGGGGGGGGGGGGGGGCGGGGGGCGGGGGCGGTGGGAAGAGTAGGGAGTATCTTTGTCCACGAAGACGAGTTGGGTGGGAAAGGCTTGTTTTGGGCTCCCTGAAAACCGAAGTTAGGAAGTTATGTTCCTGCTTTATAAAAGTTTAGTTAAGCTCCATTTAAAGGATTGTGTCCAGTTCCTGTCACCCTCTTTACAAGAAGAATTTGGAGAGGGTGCAGAAGAGACCTGGCAGGAAGCTGGTTGGACAAACCTGGGTTGTTTTCTCTGGAACATCTGAGGCTGAGGGGAATTTTTTTAAATTTTAGTTTGCTGAAGTTTAAGCAAAGATAGGGTAGGCAGCCGGAATCCTTTTCCCAGGATAGAAATCTCAAATACAAGAGGACATAGGTTTAAAGGTGAGTGGAGGAATGTTTAAAGGAGATGCGTGGGGCAATGTTTTGACACAGAGAATGGTAGGTGCCTGGAACACGCTGCCCAAGGTGGTGGTGTAAGCTGAAACAGTAGTGGCCATTCAGAGGCTTTTAGTTACACACATTACTGTGCAGGAATGAAAAGATATGGATCGCAAGTAGGCAGAAAGGGCTAGTTTAATTCAGCATCATGTTTGGCACAGAGATCTGAGCTAAAAGGCCAATTCCTGTGCTGTACTGTGAAAAAGGAAAATACAGATGCTGATTTAAACCGAAGATAGACACGAAAAGCTGGAATAATGTCTTAAGAAGGGTCTCGACCCGAAACGTCACCCATTCCTTCTCTCCAGAGATGCTGCCTGTCCCGCTGAGTTACTCCAGCATTTTGTGTCTATCTCCTGTGCTGTACTGTTCTATGTTCAATTCTGACTTTTTGTTCATCGGCAAATTTAATCATCACTGATGGTCATACCTTCAGCTGCCTTACCAACTGAACCATCCTACCACAACTAGAGAACAGTCCTGAACTACTATCTACCACATCGGAGACATTCGGACGATCTTTGATTGGACTTTACTGGCTGTATCTTGCACTAAACGTTATGTAAGGCTGGTATGACTGTATGCCAAATCAAATTCCTCGTATGTTGCAAAACATACTTGACCAATAAAGTATGATTATGATTATGTATTTATACACTGTGAATGGCTCAATTGTAATCATATATTGTCTTTCTGCTGACTGGTTAGCATGCAACAAAAGCCTTTCACTGTACCTCGGTATACGTGACAATAAACTAAACGAAATTTACCACTGAGCTCAGGAAGTCTCTCCTCCCCCTCTTCCACTATTGGCTTCATTTTCCCCCTTTGGAGCATTGCTTGCAATTTACATTTATTCATCTGAGCCTTTGGTTATCTGCTTTAATGTCTCTTTTGTCTAAGTTCCAATTGTTTTTGTTTGAAGCACCATAATAAAAGTACTAATGAATAGAAGCTTATTGTATCCTGCATTCACTCGGTGAGAGCTCAAATCTGCCCATATTTCCCTTTGGCAAGATTCCAGAGTTAAGCCGTTAATCCTTGCTGCTGTGCACTTCCGTTATTTAATGATGTAGTCTGTTTTCTGAATGTACAGTGCCTTTGGAACGAACATATACACCATTTGTAACATGTGGTTGATAGCAAGGCTAAACAATTCAAACGACTTTAGCAGCATTTAATACTTAAGAAAACAATTTAAAGTGCCATCGTATGTTGAGTTGTACCAATAGATCTGATTATGCTAGTCTTACCTCCTAATGAAGCCAATGTGCAAAATACAAAGTGCCGGAGTAACTCAGCCAGTCAGGCAGCATCTGTGGAGAGAATGGACGGACAACTTGTCAGTTTGAAGAATGGGCCCAACCCAGAGCGTCGTCCATTCAAGCAAGTGAATAACAAATCAGACTTATGGAACTGCAGATGCTGATTTACAAAAAAAGAGACAGAGTGCGGGAGTAACCCAGTGGGTCAGGCAGCATCTCTGAAGGATATGACTAGACGATGTTTTGGGTTGGTACCCTTCTTTAGACTAATTGTAGTGGAGGTGGAGGGGGAGGGGGGAAGCTGGAAGAGAAGTGGGGGCTGGACAAAGCCTGGCAAGTGTCAGATGTTAGTCCTGAGGTAAGCATATAGGTGGAAGGGAATGGGGGGGAACAGGATAGTTGATGGATGCACATTCAGATGGGGCACAGGGAAGGGGGGAGGAACAAATCAGCATTAAATATTTGAAGTAATCATCATATAGAGCATGTTTTCATGGCCTGCTTCACTAAATGGTGGTCTCAGTTAATGGAGATGTCGTGCTTCCAGTGAATTTGTTTTCCCTAATACTAGCCTCCAACTAATCTTTGAGGCAAACTGTTGTTCCAGTCTTAAAGTACCTTGCTTAATAGGAGAACGTATATTTCCCTCCATCTTGTGAAGACTGATGTGAAATTTTGCAGATCATCTTGGCAGTTTAGATGTTGCATTAACTTAATAAATATTGATGGTGAATCATATGTAGGTCTTTGACAGAGCTAATGCCACAAAATAGATACTGGGAGACTGGTCAATGTTGGTCAGAATTTCCTTTCTGCTCATGCTTCCATTTTGTTACAAACCCGCAGTTTATGAGTCATTGAGCATGTACCGGGTTCATACTTTCTGAACAGTAATGGAAAACTATTATCATATCATATCATATCATATATATACAGCCGGAAACAGGCCTTTTCGGCCCACCAAGTCCGTGCCGCCCAGCGATCCCCGTACATTAACACTATCCTACACCCACTAGGGACAATTTTTACATTTACCCAGCCAATTAACCTACATACCTGTACGTCTTTGGAGTGTGGGAGGAAACCGAAGATCTCGGAGAAAACCCACGCAGGTCACGGGGAGAACGTACAAACTCCTTACAGTGCAGCACCCGTAGTCAGGATCGAACCTGAGTCTCCGGCGCTGCATTCGCTGTAAAGCAGCAACTCTACCGCTGCGCTACCGTGCCGCCATATTCATGCAGTTTAGCACAGCATTCCCTTAACCTTCAGAAGATCTTCGATGCCATAAAAGAGGAAAGAGAAAGACTAAAACTTTCTTTAAGAAAACATAGAATTTAATATTTATCAGAACCTCCAGCTCTAAGTTCTAAATCAAAAATCGGGACTGATATTCCTTTAATAATTCTCTCAATAATAAGTATATCTCTTTCTGAGCCGCTAAACGCTATAATCCGGCATTTAGCTACCTACAACCAAATCCGATTGTTGTGCAAAGTGATGAGAAAAATAGTTTTAATCTCCAAGTTAGTTTTGATAGAAATACATTTACTTACCCAAAGATGTCCCATGATCTATGTATCGTTGTTTGGAACCAATTTATTAGAGAGTCCAATTTTTAACCCTCCTTGAAGTATATTATCGTTGAAACACAAGGAACTGCAAATGCTGGAATCTTGAGCAAAAATCAAAATGCTGAAGGAATGCATCAAGTTGTGTGGAGGGAAATGGAGAGATGATATTTCAGGTCGGGACCCTTCTCGAGTCTGGAAAAGGTCCTGACCCACATTATTGTTGAATTGGGTGGGTGACACACTCGTTTGTTCCTGTTTAGGCCTTGGAAGTCAATGCACAAAGTGAATAAGATTGAAAGGCTTAACGCAGTTTGCTCATTCTCCTCATTGTTTTATTTTGTTGGTCAATATTTCAAGAATACTCTGCCCACTCACTTTCACTCTTGGAGTGAGACAAATGTCTATTTTCCTTTTTACTCAATTGCATCTTCGTGAAATCATTCAAAGATATAGCATCAGCTGCTATACCTCGTATTAAAAGATATGTTGCCATTCAATTTTTAGATTATTTGTCAGATTTTTTATAATGTCTTATTAGTGTATTTCTGGTATTGGGAAGGAAAAGGCCATTGGCACAATAATTGGTCATTGTTCATTCCTCTTTCTGCAGTCTACATGTTGTCCCTATGTCAGATCTTGAGGTAATTGTGATAATAATTGGCCCGAGCAGTTGCCCTTTGTCTCATATCATGCTTACATATCAGGAGTCATAAAAGTCCTTGGATATCCTGTGTCAGAATAATCAACAGTATCTTTGCTCATCTCTGAGCCAGGATTTGGAATGTTTGCATTGCAAAAGGGCCTGTGTGAGAACTCCTTTGGGAAAACTAGTTTTATTTTGTCTCCACTTTCCCATTAACTGCCCACAGATATTATCACCCATCTACACTGATGACAATTAAATGGGCCAATTTGCATGTCTTTGGGATGTGTGAGGAAACCAAGGAAAACCCCAGACAACCTCCATGGTTACAGGGAGAACATGCAAACTCCACACACACAGCACTGGCATTGCTGGGTATATCGCAATGTGCTGGAGTAGCTCAGTGGACAGTCAGCATCTCAGGATGAATGGATAAATGACGGTTTGGGTAGGGCCTAAAACGTTGCCTATACATATACTCCAGAGATGCTGCCTGACCCGCTGAATGACTCCAGCATTTTGTGTTCTACGCATGATTCCAACATCTACAGTTCCTTGCATCTCCATTGTTGGCTGTATGTTTTCTGTACATTTTGAGGGGCTGATTGATGTGGTTTTCTGTTGTTTAATTCTTGGATTCTACTTTCTTTGCACAGTATTGAATTGAAAGTCTATGAAAAATGGGAAATCCACATCATTATATTTCCCCTGATCCTCCTAATACACAAATGTATCTATAATCCCGCCACTAATTGCTCATAAATGTCAAGCCTCTATTTTCTGTTTAATGAATGCAGGTCTTAGAATATAATAAGGCATTCATTCAAAATAATAAAAAAGACAGCTTTAAATAAAGTTTATATTAGACAGTAAAATGTAAAATCAATAATACTGATTGCATAAATCATCAATAAAATTTCAGAAGCATTTTTTAAAAATGTCAAGTTAATATTTTAAGTAAATTGTATGCATTTTGAATTCTTTGAAGTTTATTGCAATCTAGCGGGCTTGAGTGGTAGTCACTGGTGTGCAACCAGCAAAGTATATCTATACGATGCTGCATCATTTACACGTACTCAAAGGTGTAAAAATAATTTAGAGTTTCGCCCAGGAAAATGCTTAATCTTCCCATGTTTGTGCGGAAAACCTCAAATCTTTTAACTTTGTTTCTTCATTATTTGGGATATAAAGCCGCTGGCAATGCCATCCTTAACTATTCACAAGGTGGTGGTGAATCACTGCATACTGGTGTAGTTCTCCAGTGCTGTTGGGCAGAGAGTTACTTGATTTTATGATGCCGATTTTTTTCCTCATAATTATAGACAGACATAAATAACTCAGCGGGCCAGGCAGCATCTCTGTAGAAAAGGGATAGGTGAAATTTTGGGTTGAGACCTTTCTTCAGACTGAAGTCAGGGAAAGGGGATCGAGAGATATAGACGGTACTTGGGACAAATGAATGGAAGATATGCAAAAAGCAACGAGAATTCTGGGGCCATTGTTGGCTGTGGGATAGGTGATAACGAGTTATACAGAGAGACTTTTGTGTCTGTCTTCCTTTTAAACCAGCTTCTGCAGTTCCTCCGAAAACACATTTTTTCATAATTATGTTTAGCGTTAATGTCTTGAGTTTTTTTGCACAGCTTTTATGTCAGACATTTTGTGCAATTTATGTGTAATTTATATATAATTTATCTTTTTGTGTGTCCGTCTGAGTCCATGTGCCTGTGATGCTGCTACAAGCAAGATTTTCTCTGTGCCTGTACCTCGCCGAACTAGTGTATGTGACAATGAACTCGACATGGTTCCATACATGCATGGTTAGGATGGAAACTTGGAGGGGAGATGCAAGTGCCTTCCCACGTACCTGCTGGTCTCGTCCCTCCTGGTGGTGGAGATCGGTGGTTTAGTTTAGTGTAGAGATACAGCGTGGAAACAGGCCGGCCCACCGAGTCCACACCGACCAGTGATCCTCGCACATTAACACTATCCTACACACACAAGGGACAATTTACATCTATACCAAGGCAATTAACTGACAAACCTAATGTCTTTCGAGTGTGGGAAGAAACTGAAGATCTCGGAGAAAACCCACACAGTCACGGGGAGAACGTACAAACTCCATACAGACAACCACCCGTACTGGGGATCGAACCCGGTTATCTGGTGCTGTAAGGCAGCAACTCTACTGCTGCGCCATCATGCGGCCCCATGGGAGGTGTTTTTGGGAGCAGCCCTAATGTTGATGATATAGATTGAAGCTAATGTGCACTTGCAGTGAAGGAAATTAATGTTGAGGTTGACGGTTGGGATAGCAGTCCAATGAGCATAAGTGAGCTGCTTTGTTTCGGATGGCGTCAAGCTTCTTGTTTGGTGTTAGAGATGCAGTCATCCAGGCAAATGGACAGTATTCCACCGCTTTGCTAACATGTGCCTTGCAGATGGTGGAGGGTTTTGGGGTATCATGATGTGAACCAGTTTCCTGGTGATACTCGGGCTGTGACGTGTTCTTGTTCCCATGGTATTTGTGTTGAATATATAGCTGAACATGACATATTGCAGGTGTTACAAGGAGTACTGTTTGGTCCGCTACTGATTTGTTCATCAATGGCTGTTTCTTTGTGAAAAAAGATGTGACTATTTAAACTCGCATTAAACCATGGGGCATTGTTTCTTCATTACGAATGCCCTCCTTATGCTTGCCAGGTTCGTCCAGAATAGAATAAAACGAAATCAATATCCTAATATGCTTCATCTGTATGCGCCATAGAAAAATATAGGCATTGTATTTCAAGGACACCATAAATGCCAACATTGCAATATGTATTTTGGACATTGACTTGGGAGTACTACTGAAGTGTTTCCACCAGAATTTCCTATTAAATTGTGCTATTAATGTAACTGTGAACTGAAAATAAAGGTAGAGATAAATATATAAACAGTCCATTTGCATAGTTGTTTTGACAGCATAAATTAAAGATATTATGCAAAATAATTAATGCAGTCCTTTTTAAAGATGACAACCTTATGAGTTAACAGCGCAAAGTCACAGTTTTACAGTTAAGGGAAAACTGGCACAAAAACTGACATGGTCTGACAAAATCAATCTGTTTTGAGCTGATCTGGCCCCATTTGAGGGAGCTGACACTTGAAGATCAATATAAACAACGACTTATAATGAATTAAATAGCACTGTTAGTCAGCTGATATCCATGACTTACAAATAGTCAAACAGTAATCATGGACATACCCTTTGTTTCCTTAGCCCTTTCCTCTTTGCTACTTAGAACATGTTTGATTTTTAACACTTCCTAATTATATAAGTTAATCATTCTGAAACAGTAAATGTTTCTCCGTTCTCACATGCCTCCTCACCTGCCCAATCCATACAGCACTGTATTTTTATTTTACTTTCTATTATGTTCCGCACTCTGAACATTGAGGTGGCCTTTGTGTCGTACATGGACAATTCCTGATCTAAAATCTGTTAAAGCAGAAGTGACAAGTGTATCTGCATTACAAGTTTGAAAGGAGAGAGAAATATCTCTCACTTTAATTCAACTGAAGGGAGCCGAATAAGAAGGGAAGAAAAATTATTATGAAAAGATCGCTGCCAATCTTTTTCAAAGGCCCACACTAGGACGTCCTCATTCTTAAGGGAATGTGGGTTCCCCCCTTCTGTTGTAGATTGGGACCCCACTCGTTTCTCCTCTGTGCAAGGTAGTTCTGTCTCACTCCCCCTTCCTCCAGACGCAACAAGGCTAGAGTTCCCTTGGACTTCAACCAGGGACCCCTACAGTCCTTTCAGATGAAACAGAACACATGTACCTCTAACCTCATCTCCCGCATCCAGTGTTCCCGATGTGTGCTCCTATATATTGGTGTGATCAAATGTAGACTCGGCGACCATTTCGCTGAACACTTGTGCTCGATCTGCCACGGCCTATGGAATCTCCCAGTTGCCAACCTTTTCAACTCCCCTTCCTATTCCCATACTGGCCTTTGTCCTAAGCATCTTCCATTGCCAGAGTGAGGCCACATGCAATTTGGAGGAACAGCTCCTTGTATATCATAGAAACATAGAAAATAGGTGCAGGAGTAGGCCCTTCGAGCCAGCACCGCCATTCAATATGACTGCACGGAGTTTGTACCTTCTCCCTGTGACCGCGTGGGATTTCTCCGGGTGCTCCAGTTTCCTCTCACATTCCAAAGACGTGCAGGTTTGTAGATTAATTGGCTTCTGTACATTGTCCCTTGTCAGTAGGGTAGAACTCATGTATGGGTGATTACTGGTTGGCGCAGACTCGGTGGGCCGAAGGGCCTGTTTCCACGCCATATCTCTAAACCTAACGAAATTAATGTACTTGGAAGTGAACAAAGGCCAGTTCTTTGTGTTTCTGGCAGTAGGTAGAAACGTGTGAAGCTCACTAATGTAAAAGCTGGGCTGCAGTAGTGAAGTAGCACCTTAACTGTTAGCATTCAGTTACCTTCTGTCCAATCTTCTTGATTAGAGGTTTCAGTGTTCCCTTCAGTCGATTGCTACCTGTGACCATTTTCAAACAACACGATTTAATACCAGCACGGCCGTGTACGTAGGTGCAGATCTGCCTCTCATTATCTCATTTGGCTGGCCATTCCTGCTTTCTCCCCATATCCCTTGATTCTTGTTTGCCCAAAGAGATATATCCAGCTTTCTCTTGAAAACACCCAGTGAATTGGCCTCCACTGCCTTCGATAGCTTACAAGCCAGCGGTATGAACATTGAATTCTCTATTTTAAGTGACTTCTACTAACATTCCCCTCCACTCCCCCCGCCCCCCTCCTCCACCCTAGTCGTTTAACCAGTTCCACAGTTCACCACATTGTATCCCTCATTTAGATCGAACTTTCTGTAGCTAATAATGGGCCGGCCAGTAAACCTCCCTCTGGAGAGAAGGAATCGGTGACGTTTCATGTCTACACCCTTCTTCAGACACATCACATTGTATATTGCTGTTTTTCACATAAATAACTCAGCGGGTCAGGCAGCATCGATCACTAGGTCACTTGTTGCCAGCCCTGATTGGTCTTTTCTAACCTCCAGGTCTTTAGCTTGAATAAGGGTCCTGACCCAAAACCTCACCTATCCTTTTCCTCCATCGATGCTGCCTGACCCGCTGAGTTATTCCAACACTTTGTGACTATCAAAGGTTTCTAATGTGCTTTGTGAGAATTGTCATGGCATATTTTCCCTTTTATTGTCATTGATACAATAAAAATCTTCAAAGTTTAGATTGTTTACACCAGCTCTGGAATAAAGCTGAGGAGCTGTGTTTTGCCACTGAAATAGGAGGCAAAGCCAGTGGCAGAGTGAGAGGCTACATGCTCTAGCTTGCTGCTTGCATTCAAGTTTCAAAGCACAGGTGAGGAGGTTGGAGAAATGTTGATTCTGATGAGATGGTTACAAGTGGGTTTGCTGTGGAGCTACTGGCTAGAGGCAAGTGTATTTCAGCCCACAAGCTGTTTCTGCCCGTCTAATCTAATCTTTCATCAAATGCTCATGCCCCAACTTGGAGTAAATGTGGTCCTATTCTGGTTGTTTACGTCCTGAATATTACCGTACCTTTTTCCTTAACTTTTGCAGCCCTTCATATCAAAACTTGCCACCATATCTTACCCAGCGAGAATTATATGTTGTCTCAATATAGTTGCCAGTGTTTGTACCTCTCTTGAATAAAATAGTTAGCTCATCTGACCGATCCACTCAGTTTCCTCGATATCCCACAGCTCCGCTCTTGCTCCCCCTTCCCCCTATTCGTAACAAGGACAGAGTCCCCCTTATCCTCACCTTCCACCCCATCAGCCATCGCATGCAACATATAATCCTCCAACATTTTCGCCACCTCCAACGGGATCCCACTACTGACCACATCTTCCCATTTCCACCCCTTTCTGCTTTCCGCAGAGACCGTTCCTTCCAAACCTTCCTGGTCAACTCGTCCCTTCCCACCCAAACCTCCCCCTCCCCTGGTACTTTCCCCTGCAACCGCAGGAGATGCACCACCTGTCCGTTTACCTCCCCACTTGACTCCATCCAAGGACCCAAACAGTCTTTCCAGGTGAGGCAGAGGTTCATCTGCACCTCCTCCAACGTCATCTACAGTATACGCTGTTCCAGGTGTCAACTTCTCTACTTCAGCGAGACCAAGCAGAGGCTCGGCGATCGTTTCGCTGAACACCTCCGCTCAGTCAGTCTTAACCTACTTGATCTCACGGTGGCTCAGCACTTCAACTCCCCCTCCCATTCCCAATCTGACCTTTCTGCCCTGGGCCTCCTCCATTGTCAGAGTGAGGCCCGGCGCAAATTGGAGGAACAGCGCCTCATTTTTCACTTGGGTAGTTTACACCCCAGCGGTATGAATATTGACTTTTCTAACTTCAGATAGCCCTTGCTTTCCCTCTCTATCCCCTCCCCTTCCCAGTTCTCCCACTAGTCTTACTGTCTCCGACTACATTCTATCTTTGTCCCGCCCCCTCCCCTGACATCAGTCTGAAGAAGGGTCTTGACCCAAAATGTCACCCATTCCTTCTCTCCCGAGATACTGCCTGACCCGCTGAGTTACTCCAGCATTTTATGTCTACCTTCGATTTATGGGGAGCATCTGCAGTTTTTTTCCCACCCACTCAGTTTACTGCTACAAGATTAAGCTTAAAAGGACATTCTTAGTAAAACTATATTTGCTGTGTTAATTGCCCATTACACATTTTCTTTTATGCTGCCACATTTTCTTTCATGCTATTTTCAGAAACTTCCAATTTATATTTCTGTCCACAATTTTCTATCATCTACTCTTCAGAAATCAAGAAGAAATAAAATTCTTTACAGGGAAAGAAAATAATCAAAATTCTTGGAGATTGAAAAAAGATGTTCCATGCTGCATAACTAGTAGTTAGAGTGAAATATTGCCAAAACAATTTTAGGAACAAATTGAGGATTGGAGCGTATACATAATTATGAATTTGCAGCTGCTCAATTCCTCCTCTGTTTGCTTTTTAAGAAAACATTTCTGATTAGCATTTACATTTGTGGCTTTCACACAGCTACATTTTGGGAAAAGGGAATTCTTAAGCTGCATAAAACCAAAACATCAAGAATTAATTCCATTCTTTTGAAATTAATCTAAGTTACTACAGCTATATCTTCCTTTTTATGTTTTATTTTCTACAATGCAGAAAAATATTAACAACAATGTTAATATTTTTAAATGAAAATATTATGACTTTGTGCTTAAAATAATAAAGCACAAAGTCATAATATTTAAATAAAATGGGCCTGTTTCCGGCTGTATATATATGATATGATATGATATGATAATATAATAGAGCTATTTGGTTTTGTAAGTGCTGCACAATATCTAGAATGCATCTATGGTTCACAAGCTGAATCTTATCTACAGCCTTTATTTCCACCTGCATCACATATTCATGACTCACATGACACACTGTATGAACCTCATACTCTGCTTTTCCAGCACTTTATTTATAAGCTGACAGGATATATATCCTTTATTGATTACCAGTCCTGTGGTACAGAGTAAATTCGGAATTGTGGCCGCAGATGAGTACTGGTAAAATAATTATTTAAATTTATTTTTGTATGGTTTGGAAATCTTTTGATAAAATTAGATTTCAGTGTCACTCAATTAATGTATAATGTATAGATGGTGATTTTTCAGATACATTGGTGCTTAATTATTGGCGGTGACCAATGAACATTATGCTGATCTGCAGTGGATGTGGACTAATATAGTTCAGCGGTGATCCATGCTTCTTGATCCATGAGCATATTGAATGGTGGTACTGGCTCGAAGGGCCGAATGGCCTACTCCTGCACCTATTTTCTATGTTTCTTGACAAAACAGTGTGCTTTGTTTTATAATAATTGTTGTACTGTGCCATTTCATGCCTCCTGTTGCTGATCTGAAGTAGTATGGAATTTCAGGTAAATATCGGAGGTGGAACAATCCTTGGAGACGTCACTTAGCAACTTTCTTACTGCATAGACACAAGCCTGGTGCACTGATTTTTGTTTTCACTATTATTGAATAAGGCTAGTTAGTGGTTGCAAAAAGCAGACATTCAAGCTCTGACATCAAGTGATACAGTTTCATTACTGGTTAATTTTTCATATTCTTAAATCTTAAATTCAAAACATTTTACTGAAGTATATTGTTCAGTAGTGAAAGCTGGAGAATGTAATACCATCAGGTCTGAGAACTTCCATGTTTATCATTCTGTGGTATTTCTCATTGGCATTTATGTGAAAAACAGCAATATACAATGTGATGTGTCTGAAGAAGGGTGTAGACATGAAACGTCACCGATTCCTTCTCTCCAGAGATGCTGCCTGTCCCACTGAGTTACTCCAGCTTTTTGTGTCTATCTTCAATATATAATGTGAAACAGGCATAAAATACAAACTTAAGATAAAGAGCTAGACCAAGTGGACCTGTTGGGCCCAAACCTCTCCTGCATTGGTGCAGCACCCTCTCCTCCCCCCCCCCCCTTCCCTCTCCCCCCGACTGAAGAAGGGTCTCGACCCGAAACGTCACCCATTCCTTCTCTCCCGAGATGCTGCTTGACCCGCTGAGTTAGACCAGCATTTTGTGTCTACCTTCGATTTTGGCCAGCATCTGCAGTTTTTTTCCTTCTCCTTCCCATCTGCAAAGCTAGTCAACTAACAGTGGTTATTTTAATTGATCAGAACTTTGACTAGAGGGACCATGCATAAAGCAAAAAGACTAGTTGTCTTGATTTGTTTTCCAGTACATAGCCCATTTGTAGCTTATTATCTTAAAAACAAACACTGCACATTTTGACCTTTTTAAAAAGATTGTATCCTCTCATTGTAATAGCTAGTTAATGGTTTGAAAGTCTACAGATGGTCCCTCTCTAATTTGCACTCCATCCCACTTTGAACTATAATGCCGCCCTTTCATTGTCACTGGGTTTAAATCCTGAACCTTCTTCCAAACAACATTTTGAGAATACCAGGCAGGTAGCTCTTGTGCAGTTAGATGTGGGAAATAAGTACTGGCCCCGCGATGCTCTGATCCCAATAAACAAATATATAATAAATGAACATGAAATGCAAATAAATGGTTTCTCTCTGTAAATAATATCTCCCAACTTGGAAAACCTCCAGGGACATTTGGAACATTCAGAAATAAGTTGCTTATTGGCCCTATAGCATTCTGAGATATCGAAAATAGAGCCCAACCAAATATCTCGAGGAAGCATGTCAAGATAATCACAATGTGCAAAGGACAACCTTCCTTGACTTCACTTGCATGAGGTGAGATGAAGGTGGGGAGAAAATTATGTGAATCATAAACACAGGCGGTTTCTGAATTATGTTATCCTGGGGTGACACGGTGACGCAACAGTAGATATGCTACCTTGCAGCGCCAGAGACCTGGTTGTGATCCTGACTATGGGTGCTGTCTGTACGGAGTTTGTCCGTTCTTCCAGTGACTACGTGGGGTTCCCCTGGCGCTCCGGTTTCCTCCTGCACTCCAAGGACGTACATGTTTGTAGGTTAATTTGTCTTCTGTAAATGGTCCCCAGTGTGTAGGATAGCGTTAGCATACAGGAATCGCTGGTCGGCACGGATTTTGTGGGCCAAAAAGCCTGTTTCCGTGTTGTATCTATAAACCAAACTAAAATAAACTAAATGTTTAGGGAAGGGAGATAGTGTAGAAGAAATGTCAAGAGCAGCTTCTGAAATGCATTATTCTGTCTTATCTGGTGTGTATGTTTTTAGAACACAGAACGTAGAACAGCACAGGAACAGGCCCTTCACCCCACAATGTTTGTGCCGAACATGATGCCAAGACCAACTCTTTTCTATCCACCTGTATTTGTTGGGTGTCTTTGTTTTGAAGGGCTATTGTGCAATAAGTTACACATGTCAGTATATTCGCCAAAATTAATTTGAAAGAAGAATGATAAGAGATATTATTAGCTTTGTAAATTTGAGTTAATTCTATTGACAGTAGAACATTTTTCAATTGCATCGTGTTGTGAATTGAGATGAAAATTAAGGAAGAGAAGTATGAATTTTCTTGAGCCATGTACATGGTTTGTGGTTTTTATTCTTCCCCTTTTGATTATCCACAGTGAAGTAGATGTCTTGGTTCACCACAATCTATACCTTTCGTTTGCTTAGATTAGATCTCCCTTTGATCTGTAGACCTTCAAAGGCATTTGGATTTGGATATCTTATTCAATGTACCCAAAGGCCTGAAATTTCCTCAGCGGGATATCCATTTTACCTACTCCAGCTTCTTGCTTAAACCACAAAAGTTAGTTTCTACTCTTCACAAGGTTTTATATCAGTTCCCATTTCTAACTTCCAATTAGATTTTCATTGTTAGTTCCCATCACTATGCTTGTTCTTCTGGTAGCAGAATCTTTCATTGCCTTCATGTGCCTGCTTCTTATGGATATTGTCACTTCAATGTGGGAACGTGTGTATCCGTGATCCTGCAGCTTTTTGTCACCATCTCCTTGTGTGCTATGAATTGTACAATTTCAGGAGTGATTAAAAGCCCCTGGACCACTCTTCTCCTTTTGTTTCCTTCCCTCTGTGAGTGACCACACACTTCCTCTTCTTTACTTTTTACTTCGATGTGCGGCCTGATGGAAGCAGAAGCGTAATAGTTCCTGAACTTTGAACGGGTCCTGAGAATAGGAAGGGCAATGCTTTTTATCGTCCTAATTTTCTCAGCTGTAGTTCAACCATGATGTGTTATAATTGCAAGAAGGGAAAAAACAGTACCAAGAGCTCTCTAGTAGATAACTCTAAACATGAAAATGGATTTATACATTGATGTTAGACTAGAATTGAATTCTCCTGAATCCAGGATTTGCACACAAATGTGACCTGGACATTTTGGCTTTAACTCCTCTGTATGATTGCCTGATGAATGAAATAGAAAATGTTCTTCAAATTGACTTAACCGTAACCTCGTCTGTTACCAAATTGGTATAATGAAGTGTGTGTCCTGACCTTTTTCTTATTGTTTGACATTCTATCCAAATGCTTCAGTTCCAACAAAGACTGAACACGTCACAGTTTCCATTTTTCGTACTCATACTTTATAAGTAATTTGAAATCATTATATTGTCTATTTCATTCACTGGTTAAAAAAAAAAGTCCTGATGCAGTTTTGTAATTTGATTTAAATCATTTGGTATGAAGACCCTAAACAATATCACCTGTCCATTCCCTCTACAAATGCTGCCTGACTTGCAGGCAGTTTCTCCACCACTTCATGTTTAGCACAAGATTCCAGCATTCGCCTTGTGTCTCCTCGTAATTTTATTTCAAGTTTATTCTTTAGTGCTATTTTTTATAAAAATGAGTGGGCCTGTTTTAGCCTGAATTATGTTGTGGTTTGTTGGATGTCGAACTGAAAAATGAGAAAAATGGGTAATATAAACACCATTTTTCTTTGGATAAGGCTAAGGGTGACTGAGAAAAGCTCATGGATTTGATGGATCACGATAAAAGGCTCTAGTGCAACACACAGTTGTACTGGTGAAGATTCTCATACGTAAAGCATAGGCAATGATTGACACAAGAGATGGGAAATGTGGTTTAGTTTAGAGATACAGCGCGGAAACAGGCCCTTCGGCCCACCGAGTCCGCACCGACCAGCGATCCCCCCCACATTATTAACGCTACCGAACACACACTACGGACAAATTTCACACTTATACCAGCCAATTAACCGACAAATCTGTACATCTTCAGTGTTGGAGGAAACAGAAGATCTCGGAGAAAGCCCACGGGGAGAACGTACAAACTCCGTGCAGACAGCACACTTAGTCGGGATCGAACCCGGGACTCTGGCACAGCAAGCACTGTAAGGCAGCAACTCTACCGCTGTGCAACCGTGCATGATGCACCGTGATGTACTAGAGGGTGCTTTGTGAAATGACTTAGAGTGAAGAAGAATCTGGGAGCATTTGCAAATAAAGGTTAACTGATCCTAATGCTCATTGGGGACCAGACCATTGAAAAGAAGGGTGATAGTTCAATAGGAATTAGTCCAGGATGTAATTTGGGCGACAAAGCTGTAAAGTTGCGAAAGCTGGCAATGCGGGTGTTGGAAAAATTGAGAATGAAATCATGGTTGAGAAAAGCTAATATAACCAAGTAAAACAATATCGTCAGCCGGAAATTTTCATCAATGATACAAATCAATTAAACACATTCATTTCATAAAATTCTGACATATTCATGAAACTGATGAGCAGTTCTAAATGATTGTCAACAATTTTTAAATTTATTAAGTTTGCAGGTGGTTTTCCATGACAATTTATTCACTGGCACCATCAGTAGTAAGAACTCAATTTCAAAAGAACCACATTATAAATGTTGTTCATAATTATAGCCTGTCATTGTGTCATTTTCATACAGGGATTGTGTTAAGCAGTTATATTTATGATGATTATAATAATTGTGCTTCCATTTGGTGAAATAATAGAAACGGAAAAATATGAATAGGCCATTTGGCCCTTCGAACTTGTTTCGACCTTTGAACTGGTTTCGCCCTTCAAACTGGCTTTGCCCTTCAGTACAATCATGGCTGATCCTCTATCGTACCATACCCTTACCGCCAGTTTAGAAATCCCTCCCCATGGCCCTTAAATACATTCAGTGACTTGTCCCTTATAGCTCTCTCTTGAGCACCCTCTTTGCAAAGAAATGTATCCCAGTCCTAAATTATTATTATTTGTTTAGTTTAGAGATACAGTGCGGAAACTGGCCCTTCGGCCGACTGAGTCCACACCGACCAGCGATCATCACACGTTAACACTATCCTACACACATTAGGGACAATTTACATTTATACCAAGCCATAGGTCATAGGGAGAACTTTACAAGTTCAGTACAGACAGAACCCGTAGTCGGGATCGAACCCGGGTCCCGCTCTGCAAGCGCTGTAAGGCAGAAACTCTACCGCTGTGCCACCGTGCTGCCCAGTATGTAATGTATTATATTAAATGTACTAGATGTATTGTCCCATATCCTGAGATTATGACCTTTGCTTCTAAATAGGCAAGTCAGGGGAAACATTTTCCTCACATGTGGTCTGCCTAGCCTTGTCATGGTTTTGTACATATAAATTAGATCCTTTCTTATTCTTCTAAACTCAAGCGAATACAAACCCAGTCGACCTAAATTCCCCTGATCTGGCAGCACCTTCATTAGAAAATCAGTCGGGTGGACCCTCACTACATTCCCTCTATGGCACATAATCCTTTCTTGGGTAGGGAGACCAAAATTGCACATGATACCCCTGCTATGGCCAAATAACTGCTCAGTATAATTGTAGCAAGACATCGATTTAAATCCTCCTTCAATGAAGACCAGCATACTAGTTGCTGTCTTAACTACTGCTGAACTTGCATGTTAGCTTCAAGGGACTGGTTTGCAAGAATACCTAGGTAACTTTGTACAATAACATTTCCAATTTAAAACATTTCCACAATTTAAATAACATCTCCTTTCTGTTTTTGTCCTTCCAGAATACACTGCCATATTTATCTATCTGCCCTATTTCTGCCCATTTGTTCAAAGTTGCCTTGAAGCCTTATTCCTTCCTTTGCAAATTCACAATGACATTTCGGGTCGAGATCCTTCTTCAGACTATATTCTAGATATTACATTTTGTTATCTCACCTAGATCATTGAGGTATATTCTGAATCTCTGAAGCCATGCACTGACCCCTGCAGTAGCAGATTAATATTACCTGACATCAAAAAAGACTCTCCGTCAATCAGTTTTCAGTCTATGCCAATAACCACATGCTTTATAATTTTCCAGACTACTTTTTATTGAGGCCTTATCAAAAGCTTTCTGAAAGTCCAAGTGCACCACATCCACATGTTATCCCTTATCGGTTCTACCAATCATATCCTCAAAGAACTCCAGTGTTTGTCAATTACTTCACTTTCAAAAGTTAATTTTACTATTGGCTTATCACATTGATGTTTAACAAGTGCCTAATTATCTCATCCTTTATAAAATGCCTGCAGCATTTTCCTGACTACTGATGTTGGACTTCATTTTATCTCTCTCCCTTCGCCTTTAAATACTGTGGTTAATTTGCCATCCTTAAGAATATTACAAAAATGCTAATCGATGTGTCCACTATTTCCACAGCTACCTTCTTCACCACTCTCGGAGGCAAATTATCAGACTCTGCAGTTGATGGGCTTTCTGTGCCATTAGTTTCTCAAGCACAATTTTCTGACAAATTTTTATTTCCTGTGGCTCCTCACCTTGATTAGATTCCTGATTTATTGCTGTTGCTGGAAAATAAAGTGCCGTTTTCAGTGAAGACAGTACCAATAGATTTGTAGAAACAAGAAATTGCAGTTGCTGGTTTACCAAGAAAAGACACAAAATGCATGAGGAACTCAGAGGGTCAGGCAGCATCCCTGGAAAACATGGATAGGTGACGTTTTGGTTCGGGACCGTTCTTGAGACCCCCTTGAGTCTGAAGAAGGGTCCCCACCCAAAGCGTCACCTCCCGAGGCGTCACCTATCCATGTTCTCCAGGGATGCTGCCTGACCCGCTGAGTTACTCCAGCATTTGTGTCTTTCGAAGATTTGTATTACTGCTCTTGCCATTTGCTGGTTCCTCATTATGAATCCTCCTGTTTCTGAACTTATGGTTGCTTGCTCTAGCTTTTTCCCCTTCTTTGCAGTATTTATGGGCCCTATGACAGCCTACATTTGTGGTAAAAATGTATCAATGCAAATATTGCGGAAATATGCTGGGTATCCCCTTTTTATATAAATGGGGATAAGTATTTTGACTCCTATCTGAAAGAAGGTAAAACTTTTCTGTGTGTTCAGGTCAGGCAATATGTCTTGGAAATAACTCTGCGGAAGGCCATATTATCTTTAATAATTCATCAAGGGTTAGATTTAGTTAGGAGCGTAATAGTGTGTAATTTGTATCTAATGTCAGTCATAATGTAATTGGTTTCTCTATTATATTTAAAGCAGAATTCCAAGGTGGCTATTGAGATTCCAGATTTTAGAAAAGGTGGTAATGCGTCCACAGTTAATTGGACAACTTAGTTGATGGGTAATTGGGTGATAATCAAATGGAATTTTTCACTGTACCTTAATTGGTACATGTGACAATAAATTGATCTTGAAATCTTGAAATGGTAGATCCCAGGACATAAGTGCAGTCAAAAATGGAGAGGAAATGACCTGCTTTGGACTTATAGAAACATAGAAACATAGAAAATAGGTGCAGGAGTAGGCCATTCGGCCCTTCGAGCCTGCACCGCCATTCAATATGATCATGGTTGATCATCCAGCTCAGTAGCCTATACCTGCCTTCTCTCCATACCCCCTGATCCCTTTAGCAAAAAGGGCCACATCTAACTCCCTCTTAAATATAGCCAATGAACTGGCCTCAACTACATTCTGTGGCAGAGAATTCCACAGACTCACCACTTTCTGTGTGAAGAAATGTTTTCTCATCTCGACATTCCACCATCACAAACTAACGTTTATCTAATCTGATTCATACCACATGATTTCAGGAATGGTTATTCTTAAATCAGATTATCAATGACATTGCAGAAGAAGTGCTTAAACCGAGGGGAACCTTCTTGCATACCAAACTTGTGGACACCTAAAATGTTGGCTACGGACACTGGAACATTCATTCTTGTATTAGTCAAGTGTGAATTCTTCTAAATAATAGAGACAATGTTTCATTGCTCACCATGAACCTGCTCAGCGCTGTCCCGAATGTATGACATTTGGATCACTGTGCTCCAGATCTGAATAAAGCTATGGCCCAAACAATTGACAAAGCTGGAATTACAGAAGAAATTCGGTGAGGGACTTTTTTTTCTATCTTCAGAAGTTGAACACAGGATGGGAGAGAAGCCATCTGACAGGGGGAAAAAATCCGTGGGAAAAAGTGCACGAGAATTGTTTTTTTTTAACTAGTTTAGTGACTCCAAGAACCCTCTGCACATCAATGATGTTAAGAGCATTAATATTATACTCCTGAGATTCGGCCTCGCATCACCTCACACTTGCTCGGATTAAACGCCATTTGCATTTCTCTGTCCATTTCTGAAGCTGGTCTATATTCCGCTGTATCTTCTGACAGCAAGTTTCACTGTCTGCAACTTCACTTTTGGTGTTGTTAGCAAATTTAGTCACCAATCCATCTACACTACGGGTGCTGCACTGTAAGGAGATTGTACGTTCTCCCCGTGACCTGCGTGGGTTTTCTCCGAGATCTTCGGTTTCCTCCCACACTCCAAAGACGTATAGTTGGCTGGGTAAATGTAAAAATTGTCCCTAGTGGGTGTAGGATAGTGTTAATGTGCGGGGATCACTGGGCGGCACGGACTTGGAGGGCCGAAAAGGCCTGTTTCCGGCTGTATATATATGATATGATATGATGATTTATACATCATTTTTATATGTGATTTAATATAAATATTTATGTACAGGTATATGATTTATATGTACGAGACCTAACATTAGTCACAGCTAGAACACTGTGCGTAGGCCTGGATGTTATGCATGATGGTTCGATTTGCAGTGGAGGGGTACAGAGGTGATTCACCAGGAAACTATGAAACATCAGCATATTCTTTTTGCCTACGCGGGTGCAGCGTGACTTGTTGAGTTCATTCAGTGTTCTCTTTTGTAAGGATGACTTGATTTAAGTGTGAAAATTTAGAAGGTTACTGATAATTTAGATAGTGAGAAAGATTTTCCCTTAGCAGAGGTGTCCATATCTAGGGGGCATAGATTTAAGGTTGGAGCTTGATGTTTTAAATGGGATTTGAGGAATTTTTTTATTATCCATAAGAGGTCTTATTCCTTAACAAATGAATCAATAACCAAAGGGCATAGATTTAAGTTAAGGGGTATGAGGTTTAGAGAAAGAATGTACTTCCCGAAAATATGGAGGAGTCAAGTACTCTCTCAATATACAAGTATTTAGATGGGCAATTGAAATGCCATGGAAAGACACAAAAAAGCTGGAGTAACTCAGCGGGACAGACAGCATCTCTGGAGAGAAGGAATGGGTGACATTTCGGGTTTAGACCCTTCTTCATGGAAATCAATTAACCAAGTGCAGGATAATGGAATTAGTATAGAAAGGTACCTGATGAGATCACAGAGGGTGAATGTACTGTTTTGGTGCTGTATGACTGTCTAGTTACCAGCTGTTTAGTTTGGCCGGATATTTCATCTTCTGCTGTTGCACAGAAAGGTGATATGAGATGGTAGATTAAATATATTGAAGAAACTCAGTGAGTTGAGCAACATCTCTGGAGGGAAATGGTTAGTTGACATCTCCAACTGGGCTGAAAGAGTTGGATGCTCAAATTTCGAGCATCTGCAGTGTCTTCATGTTTGGGGTGGGGTGTGGTTACTTGCGGAGATGGAAGAGTAAACCCCAATATCTGAGGAATCCTGCAGGATTCCAAGTAGGTGGGGAGAAGGCAAGATGTGGCCTGTGTTAGGAATTGTGAGGACGATCCATTGAATGTGGAAACTACAGATGTGGAAATTCTGTCCAGGTTCTTGGAAGAATGAAGGAATGAGGGCAGAAGGGTAAGAACCCATGGGTGAGGAAAATGAAGATATTTTGGAAGAACTGATTGGGAAGGTGGGATTGCCAGAACAAAGTAACTGTGCCCTTAATATAATTAGAATAGACTATTTAAATAATTTTAAATTAATGCAAATTCCTATAGCAGCACTATTTATTTCAAGGAACCGAGTGGTCAAAGATGTAGTTGTTCAATGTTCAATATGATAATATGTTTAACCAGGGGACAAGGGTGGTCAGAGGAATGCAGCAACAATAAGGCCCAATAATCAGCCATGATCTTATTGAATGCCCAAACAGCATCCTGGAGCTAATTGGCCAACTTATGTTTTTGTTTCTCATCCTCATAATTACAGTTCTAAAAAAAAATAATTATCCTACCAATGTGCTGTTGCCGTCTACAAAATATACTTTGACTCTTCACTCCAATGCTGATTTTTATGGTGGAAATTGCATCTGCAAATGTTACATTGCAGTTACACCCACCAATTCAAAAGTTTCTCTGTCACCTGATTTTTCATCTGAAGTGGAGAGGAAATTCTTGATGTCTCATTTGACTTGCCTGCTTCTCAAATTCGCTGCATTTCAATACAAATTTTGAGAAGCTAGATTTAATTATATTGACAACATTGCGTTTCTTCAAAACATCCTCATTTTCCAACATTGGATCTGTTGTGATAACAGGAGGAAAGATCTTGCGTGTTGCCTGCCACGTGAGAATGTCCACTGTCTCCCTCCAGTGACCAAAAGAGCTGCTCCCCGAATTGCATTGTGAATTCTGTCCATCAGGAGGCATAATGAGCATGATCTTCACTGTGCAGCCACTTGAGATTTGCAGGGAGCAGCATTGACCACTACACATTGCCTTTTTTGACTTCTCTATTACCTCTCCCTCATTACTTTGAGGGACCAGGGCACATTCTTTTCAAATTTGGTGCCGCCATAAATATGCATCCATCTTACATCTATTTCATGATGGTATGCAAGCTGTGATCTTAATCGGTAGGTTGACAACAGACACAATCTCATTTTGTAATAGTGTAAAATAAGACTCTTATCATCTCAAGAGCCCTCCTCAATCTTTCTTTGCTGCACCTCGGCTCTTGGAAACCATCGCTGGGGTAGAGCTAATTTACAGGGCACCCTACTTGACTTCTTCCAGAATTAAGGTAAACAAATTCAGTCATGATGCTGAAGTCTGCATGTGCTCCTGTTTGGATATTAAGCTGCAAGATCTGGTCGAGTTATCTATTAAATCAGAATGGGCCTACACTTATCATCTACTAAACAAAGGGCTTCCACCAAACTACTTTTGTTCGACAGTAGGGTGGACTGTTTCACATATATCAGGAAACAGCTTACATTAAAGATAGGCATAAATGACGAAATTCACTATCGCCTCAACTGTTGGCTATCTGGGGAAAAGTGTGTTTGAAGATCGACCACTAATCCACCTCAAAGCTTATGGTTTAATGGCCAGCTATGATCCTCCTACCTCCCATATGCTTTTAAGATATGGACTACCAACAGGTGGCAGTTCAAAGCACTGGAGAGATGAGGAAAAACGTTGTCAATCAGAGAGTTGTAAATCCGCAGAAATCTCTGCCTCAGAAGGCAGTGGAGGCCAATTCTTTGGATGCTTTCAAGAGAGAGCTAGATAGAGCTCTTAAAGATAGCAAAGTCAAGGGGGTATGGGGAGAAGGCAGGAACGGGGTACCGATTGTGAATGATCAGCCATGATCACATTGAATGGTGGTGCTGGCTCGAAGGGCCGAATGGCCTACTCCTGCACCTATTGTCTATTGTCTATACCACTAGTTCTAACTTGCCAAAATTGTCCAAATCCACTTGCAAGGTGCATGTACCAGGATCAGCCTTCTCTCCCAGGCCAACATCTCCAGCGTTGAAATTTCATTCAATCTGCTCCAATGAGCAGGCCACATTTTTGTATGTTTGATATAAGATTCTCAAAATTTACCCTTCATTCTTTCCTGTAACTGCAGCTGCTTTGCGTAGGCCCTGTGGTCTGTTTATTTATTAAGTTTAATCAATTTTAGTGGAATTTTGTCAGATCACGTGCGTAGGCTTATTTAGGGGCAATATTCATTACATTTACTAGGCATTGCTGTGGAAAAGGTGCTGATTTAATTGGTTGGACTATTTTAATTATTGCACAATTCCATATTCCAATATTCCTAATATTACCACTCTTTTCACACTGTCCATCCTCTCGGCCCTCCGATCTATCCCCCCTCACCACCCATGATCCCACTGCTGCTCAGAGTCTTGTCCTTGAGGATCTTAATGGCATTGGCGGCATTGGCAGCATTGTGGCAAAACTAGTGGTCGCAAATTCACTAAGTTGGAAAAAGTGTAGAGGAGATTTATTAAGATGTTGCCAGGTACTGAGGGATTGAGCTATAGGAAGAGGTTGGACAGGTTTTGACTTTATTCGTTGAAGCACAGAAGGTGGAAGGATTATCTTAGAGGTGTATAAAACCATGAAGGGCATAGATAGGATGATTGCAGAGAGTCTTTTTCCCCAGAGTAGGGGGAAATCAGGAAATAGAGGGAAATAAGTTTTAGGTGGGAGGGGAAAGATTTAATAGGAACCTGAGTGGCAAATTTTTCACACAGACGGTGGCGAGTATGCCAGAGGAAATAGTTGAGGCAGGTATAATTACAACATTTACAACGGGGGGGGGGGGTCAGCATGAGCGAGTTGGGCGGAACAGCCTGTTTCCATACGATATGATTCTGAGTCTGTGAAGTCTAGCGGGCTGGGTTCAGTCCTGACCTACGGTGTTGTCTTTGTTAATTTTACATGTTCTCCCTTTCGTTGTGTGTACTTCCTCCGGGTGTTCTAGTTTCTTTCCAAAGAAGTACAGGTTAGAAGGTTAATTGGCTTTATAGTGTGTAGGTGAGTGCCAGAATCTGGAGGGAATTGATGGGAATATGTGGCGAATACAAATGGGATTAGTGCAGAATTAATGTAAATGGGTGCTTGACAGAGTCATTGTCAGTGGGTCGGGATGAAGTGTCTACAATAGGTAGGTTTGTACTTACAGAGCAGTGGACACTTGCTTTCATTTCGGACAGGGAATTCTGTACCATTATTTACTCTTTTGTTTTGAAAAGGATTCTATTTAAAGTTAGGAAGAGTTAATAAGAAATAGTGTATTCTGTGATTAGTACTGTGACTATTTCCCAGAAATAATTTTCAACCTTTCAACCCTTTATAAAACCTTCTGTCATTATTAATGCCGAGTTGGGACTTTTTTCTTGAGATTGCTGCACTGCACATTTCCAAAAGTTCAGTTCAATTGTAAAATATGAACTATGTTAATGAATAAGCTTACATAATTTACAACATTTTTGTGATTTAGTGCACTTTTTAAAGGCATTGTCGAGTACAAATTTTACTTTTGTAGAGAATAATGGATAAGTACAAATATTAAAAATCCAATCATCACATTACTTTCACTGCTTTTAAAAAGAGAACTAAGTTTGTGCAGTTCAAAAGGCAATACATTAGACATTGTTAACATTTTCAAAATAAAGAGCTGAAATCTGTACAAAATAATGTATATAATAATAAGTATAGTTACCCAAAAAAAAGCAAATTACATTCTATGTTAAGAGTTGAGGATGATTACGGTATTGTGGTTTGTTCCCAAGGATTGTGTGCTCCACTTAGTGGTAGTACTTTGGAAGATTGTCTGTATTCAAATTCAGAGATGGAAGCTGGATGAAAATGGAGTTGCTGCTTTTCACTCTGTCTTGCTTCTAATATGACAGGTCAGGACTACCAATGATTCATGGAGTCCTGTGGAGAAAATAATGCAAAATATTTACAAAAAGTATTCGGTGTCCATTATTGCAGAATTAGTGGTGATTGCCCTGCAAATCTGTTCTGCCCACACAACTGTAAAGGTTTGTAAATTGTGCTGTGTTGAGAACAAACTAATGTAATTTCTCTTAAATGCACAGGCCAGTGTCGATTTTCTTTTTGAACATTGGATAATTTGATAGTTCATGTATCTAGTAAATTAATTATATGTTTGCATGCTATGAAACAAAGCTGTTCCACATAATGTAGCGTTGAAGTGACATCATGTGTAGTGTTGAGTTTCAGTTCCTGCAAGCGGCGTGACAGCTGTGATGCTTTATTTCTCTCTCTTTGGGCAATAGAGTGCTCACTGGGGAGCCTCTTCAAAGAAGCGGGATCCATTTCAGAACTTAGCAAATGCTGCATCTTGACAGATGTCGGGAGTTCAGCGAAAGGATTGAATTACTTTGAAGACCAAAGTCTGACTTTGTGCTGTGATTCCGTTTTTATTTGCCGGTTTGGTTGCTGGAACTGTGGCATACCATAGCAATTGGTTAATGCAATGTAAGTATGATTATGATGGGGAAAACAATGCCTTATTTGAGTTACATGCCGCGATTGTGCAGCATTTTCCCCCTCAAAGTTTGCTAAAAATCTCCTAATTACAACGGTGATTTTGCTTTATTTCAGTGCAATGTAAACATTTAATTTAGAGATCAAAGTCTTTAAGGTTAAAGCAGTAAAATACCTATAGGCTTTAAACTGCAAATAAAATAAATATTCTAGAAATTTGTAAAAAGCAGACACATATACTAAACGTTGTGCAGTCTAATGTATGATTTTTACGTCTTTTGTTGCTAGATAGAGAGACTTTAATTTTATATTTGGCAGTGTTTGTTCTGATCACTGGTGACAGATTATATATGCCTCTGTGATTTGATGATGATTGCTGGCTGCTCCATGGACTGGTCCAAGCTTCCAACAGGCATGGAAAATAGAAGCAAATTAGAAGTAAGGTTGTCTGGTAAATTATCGGATATGTGCATTGTAGGCAATTTGAGTTTCATGGTGGAGGATTTAAAAAATAGCGTTAGCATTTTATTCTGCAACTTGTAAACCTGACGTGTAATTCAACATTTATGGGAATATTTGACCCCTGGGTTCTTTTTTTCCAAAAAATATTATATTTTGTGCCATGATCAAATGCCTCTTTAGATAGATTTTTGTTTTTGTTAATCCATTAAGCCATACTAAAAGGGGCTTTAAAGTAAAGAAATACATATTTATGTGTCCAGGGTATTGCAGCCTCTAAATTCAGATTGAAAAGGGATATTAACTCATCAATGTCATTTTTAAAGCATTTTTCTCTTCACAAGAAAATAACTTGTGCTAACAGTGATGTCAGCGATGAGATAAATTCTTTAAAACTGTAATATGTTTTAACTGAGGAGTGGGTGATTAGAAAACTCAACGTGTTTTTTTTTTCATTTTACCATTCGTTTCAATAGAATCCATTCAGATTATTTTCAGAAAAAATATATTAATGAAATCAAAAAAGGTTCTCTCTTGCACAATTGTGGCTATCTTGATTAATGCTTACTCAAAGTATTTGGTGGGGCTTCATTTTGGATGGTGTGGATGGTGAATAGGATTTAAAGTGTGAAAGGATGAAGCACTCAACTAAAATATTGCAGCCAAAATATTTATGTGGCTGGACCAGTTTAGTTTCTGAGTATGTTAATAATGGGTACTCAGCAACTAATGCCATTGAATGTCAAGGGTAGATAATTGGATTCCCCCTTGTTGGAGTTGGTCTTTACGGTACGAATTTAGAGTGCCACTTATCAGTCCAAGCCTGACTTGTCTAGGTCTTGCTACACGTGGAGCAAGACCTAGGCAGCTTAATTTGTCACTTCATTTTCTGCGGAGTTGCAAATATAATTAACATTGTACAATAATCAGGGAGGAACCACAGCTGCTGACCTTACGATGGAAGGTCAATGGCGAATCATTGGTAGATGACTGAGTCTGGCGCACTGCAGTGATATTCTGGGGCAGATAGTCTGGGTGAAAGTTGCAGTCAATTTTTGCTTTTTGTATTCGTAAGTTCACTTTTTTACCTGTTGTATCCATCATGTTATTCCAGCTGGAGCTGAATTAAATCCATCTCGTATTAATAGACAATTTCTGCCACACCATCTCCCCTACGTCCCACTTTCGCCAACCCAACCTTGAATCCCAGAGAGGTATTTCGGCCCAGCTGTACATTCAGACATTGACTGTTTCATTTGCAGAAGAGTTGGGAGAGGAGTTGAACATTGTGCAATCATCAGCAAACAACCCTTCATCTGACATTTGGCATCAATCATTGGAAATCTTGAGCAGCAGGTCTTGTTGTAAGTCCATAGGTAATGGGAGCAAAATTTGGGCCATTTGGCGCATCAAGTCTACTCCACCATTCAATCATGGCTGATTTTTCTCTCCCTCCTAACCCATTCTCCTGCCTTCTCCCCATAACCCCTGACACCCAAACTACTCAAAGTTATTTTCCTTTCCTGTGGGTATTGATGTTATTGGATTTATGTGCTTGAATTGAGGAAATGCAGATACGTTTCCTCTTATATGCAGTTCCTCATTTTTTTTTTATGAACCCAAAAATGAGTTATCCCATTACCCAACATCCCTTTATAAAATCCCACCCCAGAATATTATTGCAGTGCCCTCGATTCTATCATCTTATATTAATTTATAAATGACTTTCCATCATAAGATCAGCAGCTGTGGCCAATCGCTGATGATTGTACAATGTTAATGATATTTCCACACAGTTATATATCAGGATTTTGACCGAACTAATCCAAATTATGATATTTGCACTTTTGCTTCTCTGATGTGATCCACCTATTCTTCAAGTATATTAAGACACCATGTGGTCTATCCATGGAAACTTCAAATAATCCTCAGAGAATTTTCAGATCCAGCACTGATGAAACATCAAAGAACATGTTTAGTGATACTGAATTTTGCATTGAAGATAGACACAAAATGCTGGAGTAACTCAGTGGGAAAGGCAGCATCTCTGGAGAGAAGGAATAGGTGACGTTTTGGGTCGAGACCCTTCTTCAGACCCGAAACGGAACCCATTCCATCTGTCCAGAGATGCTGCCTGTCCCTCTGAGTTGCTCCAGCATTTTGGGTCAACCAACATCTGCAGTTCCTTCCTACACTGAAGTTTGCATTTTTCATTCTTATCACTGTCATTCCATTGTTGTTTCTACAGTTTTCAAAAACTTTTGTTTCCCCAATTAAAACCTTAGTTGCATCATAAATTAATTGAACCAAACTGGCAACGATACAAATCTGGGAAATGAAATAAAAACAAGGTGAGTGGCTGTGTGGTTGGAATATTTTTTGACAGCGACTCCTACATAATTCAGACACTGACTCATGCTGACTGTACTTTGCTCCCACATATGCACAAAGGTGTTTTTTGCAGGCTTTTGAGCATTCTGAGAGTGTGTGAGCATTAAATAAAATTTAATTTCCCTTTCGTATTAAGAAAAAGTCTTTGTGGATGTGTATTTTAGTTGAAGAAGTTTTCTTGAAGCTATTATTGGAATTTCCATGTTTTCCCAATTTTTGGGGTCAAAGAGGACATCATTCGAGCTTTAATTCTTCTGTATTACATCAACTTGAAATGATATTTGTTTGCTTTGTGCAAATCTGTGCTGGAAGTGAGGTGTAAAATTAGACCAAAATGTTCTGATTAATTTTATTTATTGAAGGATGACTACTTGCCTGATTTCCTTTTCCCATGTAGTTCTCACTGCATGAACAAGAAGAATTTAATATGAAATAGAAATGCTTATCTTTTGGTGTTCATGCAATGACTATTATTTGATATCCTCCATATTTTGAATTTTGAATTATTTGTCCAACTCTAGTTTCATATCATGTTCAGTTATTTCAGCCACAGGGCCGCAATTTGAAAGTTGTTTGCAAATAACTCTTCCTTGCATTCTCAATTGAACCTATTTAGGTCAACTTCCCTTTTTGTTTTTTTTGGTATAGGTTTTAGTTTGGTTTAGTTTAGAGATACAGTGCAAAACCAGGCCCTTTGGCCCACCGAGTCCATGCTGACTAGCGCACTAACACTATTCTACACACACTAGGGACAATTTACAATTATAATTTACAATTATATATCAAGCCAATTAGTTTACAAAACTGTACGTCTTTGGATTGTGAGAGGAAACCGGAGATCCCAGAGAAAACCCATGCAGGTCACGGGGAGAACATACAAACTCTGTACAGACAAGCACCCCTACAGACAAGGATCGAACCTGGGTCTCTGGCGCTGTAAGACAGCCATTCTATCGCTGCGGCACCATGCATCCCGCAATGGAGAATGTTTCCTCAGTTAGAAACTTCATTATTGTACTTTTGGCTTTAGTTAATACACTTTCCATGGCAATATTTAATTTTCCATGCTGGTTTGTGATCTTTTCTCTATTACAATTTGATATCCTAATGAAGGCAATTGATACAAGATACAAAAAATACTTGAGAGGTACTGTTTTTTCTTGTCACTTCCATGCAGAGATTCAGTTTGTCCTTTCTCAGAGTTAAGTCTGTTGTCAAGATTGATCAACATTCAGCAGAATTGAGGAGCCAACATAACCTCAAAGACTACCTAAAGTCATCACTTCACTCCTGTCACAGGACTTGCTCTTAGTTGAAGCAACAAAATGTGGCACATTTTAATTGACCTTTAGCAACTAGTATTTGATTTTTTTACTTCCTTATGAGGCATAGTTTTTACTCTTTTTTGTCTTTCAACTACTCATGACACTTGGCTATTTGAAATCATTCAGCGGTTTTACTATTTTCTGTTTTAGGATAGGTTACACAGTGTTTTAGAGTGCTTTGAAGAAATTAGATAGGATATGCCTGCAAGTGGGTTTCAAGTTTAGTCATGAAATAGAGACCAGAATTACTGAGCCTGAAGAGGTCCGATAGAAGGAATTGGAAATGCTGGTCTATTCTATTTAAGAAGTTGTATAAAGTCAGGTAAGTGAACAAAGTTTTTATCCAAAATAATTCTCTCCTTCTTGGTCATGTATGCAATGCTTGGGGCATTGAATGAAAACTATGCAACTTTGAACTAAAAAAAAAATTAAGGTGGTTTTGTTTTGAAGAACTTCATGTCTGTACTGAGTTTACTGTCTGTGGGGAATAATAAAGGCACTTTTTTTTACCTGTCAAGACTAACCTAAAATTTGTATTTAAGCTTCATTGTTAGTGAGTGTAACGTTTCTCTGGGGTTCAATTATCTGGCAGCACCCTATCCTGAACTGTGCTTCTTAATGAAGTGCTGTGAGATTTATAAAACTAAAAAACTTGCATTGTGCTTTTGTGCATTAGAGCAAAATGCTTACAGGCAGCAGCCATTTTGCCTCGAGCTCTTGCAGTGGATTTTTCCTTTATTATTTAAGAGGCACTGAGATGCAATGTTAAGATTGTTCTAGTCCTTTGTAATATTCAGAAACATAAATTCATACACAGCCCTAATAACTCTTTTGTGCTATCTCTGGAATAGAACATCTGATGATTGCTACATTGAATAGATTTCTCCATTAAATCCAAATTAAATTACTAGAATTTTACTAAAAGTCCAATTCATGTTTACTTTCTCACTCCCCATGAAGTCGTAATCATCATTGTGGACTTAAATTATATAAAATTGGCAAGCTCCAAAGCAATCAATTTTGGATCAGATTGTACATAGGCTCAAAGGGGACCTTTGTTATGATCAGTGCATATTTGCTATGGACTGCAGATCAGATGTATTGGGAAATTTAAAAAATATATGTTATAGAAATGTTGGTCAGGGCCATTGGAAGAAGTGAAAAGTGAATCTACAGGGAACAGCAGATGTAGAAACGGCTACCATTAGTGTTTTCAACAAATTTAATTTCTGACCATCCATTAAGTATTTTCTACACTGTGACTAACAACGGAAGAGCACTAGTTTATCATGGGCCACTTTGATCACCTGAAAATGAAGGCTTCCCACAGATTGATCATGTTGCATTTAAATGAATGAATGATTGCACGATACAGTATGGAAACAGGCCCTATGGCCCACCAAGTCCACGCCAATCATCAATCACCCGTACACTAGTTCTATGTTATCCCACTTTCACACCCCTCCCTACACACTAAGGGACAATTTTCAGAGGGTAATTAGCCTACAAACCCGCGTGGGATGCGGGAGGAATCCGGAGCACCTGGAGGAACCATGTGGTCACAGGGAGGACATGCAAACTCTTACAGACAGTACCCGAGGTCAGGTTTGAACCCAGATCTCTGGCGCTGATAGGCAGCGACTCTATCAGCTGTGCCACTGTGCCATTCCTTATTCTTAATGGATTAGATAAACAAGCTTTTCCATTTAGATTCTCACTATGGCTGAGCGACATATTAGAACTCTGTATCTTTATCTTTAGAAGTTGAATTTGTTTGCCAAATATAACTTGCATACCTACCCCCACGCCTTAAAAAAAATCCACATGTATGCCTGTTTTTCTTTGGGCACAATTTATCAAATTCTGAAGGAAGGTAATCAACCTTCCTCCATCCACAGCTGTAGTCTGACCTGCTGACATTCTATTTCAGATATCCGACCTATGTATTTTTTTTAAATGTTCTCAGTGTTGGACTCGCTGCATAAACTCCAATTCATCCTGTATTGTTTTCATTTTGTAATGTATTAAGACCTGCGCTCCTTCATCAACGCCTGAAGAAGGGTCTCGACATGAAACGTCACCTATCCCTTTTCACCAGAGATGCTGTCTGACTCGCTGAGTTACTTCAGCTTTTCGTGTCTATCTTCTGGATATCCATTGCTGTCCTGTCCCTTGCCCAATGCTGTTGAGAATCTTCATCCTTTATCATGATTTGTCCATGGCACTTTCTGATCCCCCTAATTTTTAAATAGTCGTACACTGCCTTTGCTGATCAAGCTGTGCCCAATGCTTTTGCATCATGCCTGGGAATTCTGCTTTGTTCCTCTACTTTCAAAAACTCTTAAAAATTCTTGGGGATCTTGTCTCTACTTTCAAAAACTCTTAAAAATTCTTGGGGATCTTGTCCTCTGGAGCCGTGTCATATTTTCCCTGACTACTGCCCAGTTGAATCCCATCACCGAAACATCTCAGGATGCTTTCCATTGTTATATAATGTAGTTGTTCCATTTAATCCTGCCTTTCTATTCTGTGAATGGAAGTTAAATGTACCATTGGCAAGTGAAAGGCCGCCATCCAGCATCTTGACTGATAAAAGGAGACATGACCAAGTTGATGGTATGGGAGTAGAGTAAACCTTCCCACAGTGGTTATGGTTGGAGTGCAAAATGCCTTTTGGCTTGAGTGGCTCTCCTCAGTGTTTGCACTAGTTTTAACATGTTAGAGATTCCCATTTATTAGTGAGAGCTTTCAATTTCTTGAGAACCTACTTGATCACGTCACAATGTCTGCATTTTAGTTTCTTCTGAGCTGCAGGCCACTTTCAAGTTAGTGATGGAGTGATGCTTTGGTTGGGTTATCTTGAGGTCTGCTTTCCACAGAAAGTGGCAGTTTTACCAACAAAGTAATTTACCAGAAGAAGAATAAAACATTTACATCACAGGAATCCTTTCACTGCCATGTTCCTTTTAACTTAAACATGAGTCATTCATTTTTTATTATTGTTGGTTTAAAATTCCTCCATCTACACAAAGTTTCACCGGAAAGACTGAAGGTGTACAAAAGATCCACGGTCACTTATTTGCCATCACATTGTGTGCTTTGTTCTTGGTGATGTATTCCTTTATGAATATGGACAACACCAAATTACAAAAACTTATTAAAATAAAAAAATATATGCAAGTTTTAGCAGTTCAAACCCAATCTGGTGAATGACTGGTCTGCCTGTCTACATCTAATTATCTGATTGAAACCGACAGAGGGCTATCAAGTAGAGGTTACTCACTGATGATCTGTTCAGCAGTGCTTACTGTGACCTCAGATCATCCTACCCTTTTTACTTTATGCTGTTTTCAGTTTATAATCCTCCATCTCCCCATTGTACAGAACAGTGGGTGGTGGTAAACTCGTATCAGCACAGCTGCACAGTGTTAGTCACAACACTAAGTGCTGCTTTAAAGCACTTAGGAACTTCATTTTGTTTTTCAATTTTACCTCCTCCAGAAAGTCCTAAGGTTCAACCATTATACTCAAAGAGCTCGTTCCTAACGTCAAATACCCATATTGTATTGGCTGCTGATTTGCCATGGCAGGCATCAAGGTTGTGGTTTATCCCACGTGCAAAAACCAGACTTTTGCAAAAATCTGGCATGTAATTGGATTGGAAAGTATTGCCCCCAGCTCACCATATCCTGCACTGTGGGTAGATACGCTATTAGTTTCAGTGCATAACCAGACACCCAGCATCACCTTGAGTAGTAGTTTTGTAATGCAGTTTCTATACCTTCTCAAAGTCCAACTTCGATAGCCATTACTGCTCGGGGATGTGGTGGAGATACAGCTTACGCACACACCGCACTCTAAGAAAGCAAAATCGAATCTTCCAAACGCTGTTTCTTGATTAATAGGTCTTTATTAAAGTAGCACAAATCAAAAGAGTAATTCATAACTTTCCATTCTTATCAACTGTTTCTTCTTCAAACAATACAGTCGAGACCGTGTGGTCATTACCGTGTGGTAAAAAACTGTATTCTCTCCATCCTCCGAGACTAAACTGACCCCCAATCTCTGTGAATACGCTAGCCTCCTCAGATGTAGACACTCCCCATTACGTATCAAATCACACCCACAAGCATGCAAAAAAGACAAAAACTAGAAATATTAAACATGGCCATAATATAATGACAGTAATTAATTTAAGCGTAAATGGCTCCTACAAGTTTTAACATGGAATATAAAGCAGTACAGCATTGGAACAGGTCTAAGTCTGAAGAAGGGTCTCAACCCGAAACGTCACCCATTCCTTCTCTCCAGAGATGCTGCCTGACCCGCTGAGTTACTCCAGCATTTTTTGTCTACCTTCGATTCAAACCAGCATCTGCAGTTCTTTCCTACACATAGGAACAGGCCTTTCAGCCCATAACATCTAAATGTGATGCCGAACTAAACTAATCCCTTCTGCTTGTAAATGATTCATATCTGTCCATTGCATGCGCATTCATGTGCCTATCTAAAAGCCTCTTAAAACTGTACTGTTACTGTATCTGTCTACCAGCACTCTTGGCTGCATGTTCCAGGTTCTACAACTTTTTGTGTAAAAACAAATCTTGCCCTGAATATCTACTTTAAACTTTCCCTCTCTTACCTTTAAAGCTATGCCCTGTAGTCTTTGACATTTCCATCTGTTGAAAATGGTTCTCACAGTTTATCCTATCGATGCCTCTCTTAATTTTACAAACTTTTATTAGGTCTCCCCTCAGTCTCCGATGCTCCAGAGAAAACGATCCAAAACTTATCCAACTTCTCTTTACGGTTAATACCCTTTAATCCAGGCAGCATCCTGGTAAACCTCTGCATCCTCTCCAAAGCCACCACATCCTTCCTGTAACTACACACAATGCCCCAAATGTGACTTAACCAAAGTTAAGTGCTGACACGTACATTCAATAGTCTGATCAATGAAGGCAAGCATTTCATATGCCTTCTTTACAACTCTATCTACTTGTGTTGCTACTCCCAGGGAGCTAAGATCGGACTCCAAGATCCCTCGGTAGATCATTGATGTTAAGGGTTCTGCCATTATCTCTGTAACAGATCTGCAGGTTTAGAATTATGAGATCTCCTGTCATTGTAACAACACATCATTGCAAAGCCTGAAACCATAGATGCAGAAAACCTATCATCACTTATACCAGAATAAAATAGGCAATGCAGTGTACAACAAATAAAACTGCCACCTCACAGCTCCAATTTCTTGGGTTTGATCCTGAGCTCTGGCACCGTCTGTGTAGAGTTTGTATGTCCTCCCTGTTACTGCACGAGTTTCAGCCGTCTTCCTCTTGCAGCACATGATCTGTTGGGTGGCACATTTATTGGGTGCTATATTTTACCCAGTCCCTTTACACCTCCATTCCCCACCAGGAAGGCTTCAGGACCTCCAGATTTTCCTTGAACAAAGATCAAATCAGTTCCTCCACTCACTGCCTGCCGCAATGTCCTCACCCTTAACCACTTTTCTTCTGACTACTCTCAATCAGCCTGTGAAGGGCTCTGACCCAAACTGTAATTTGTCCATTCCCTCCACAGATGTTCCCTGTCCCATTGATTTCCTCCAGCACTTTATATTTTGTTCAAAGATCCAGCACCTGCAGTTTCTTGTGTTTCTGATATAAAAGGTGGTTCTCCACAACAGGCATACTGTTTTTTAAGAACAATAAATGATGACATGTTAACCTTTGCTGGGCAAAGAAAGATTTGCTGCACTATATTAGATTCTTAGATGCTTTCATAGAGTCATACAGTGGGGAAACAGGCCCTTTGGCCCAACTTGCCCACACCAGCCAATAATGTCCCAGCTACACTAGTCCCACCTGCCTGCGCTTGGTCCATATCCCTTCAAACCTGCCCTATCCATGTACCTGTCTAACTGTCTCTTAAAAGATGGGATAGTCCCAGCCTCAACTACCTCCTCTGGCAGCTTGTTCCATACACCCACCATCCTTTTTGTGTGAAAAAGTTACCCCTTTTCCCCTTCACCTTGTACTTATGTCCTCGATTCCCCCACTCTGGGCAAGAGACTCTGTGCATCTACCCGATCTATTCCTCTCATGATTTTGTACACCTCTATAAAATCACCCCTCAACCTTCTGCGCTCCAAGGAATAGAGACCCAGCCTACTCAACCTCTGTAGCTCACATCTTCTGGTCCTGGCAACATCCTCGTAAATCTTTTCTGAACCCTTTCAAGCTTGACAATATCCTATAACATGGTACTCATAACGGAACACAATATTCTAAATGCGGTCTCACCAGCATCTTATACAACTGCAACATGACCTCCCAACTTCTATACTCAAGTTCTTTTCAGTTTCAAGTCTTTCAGTTTTCTGATTATATTATTGGAAGGCAATTGTGAAGTTTGCTGGCCTCAGCTAGCTGTGAGCGATTATAAGACACTGAGAATTTCTGTTTAAAATAAGGTAACCGATTTAAAGGCAAAAGCCATTGTTGTGAGCTTCGTGGTACAGGAGTATTTATCAATTAAGCCTGCCATTGTTTTGTCCCAACAAGCACTGTGTCAGATAATTGCAATTGATTTAACTGCATTTGCTCAGAAAGTATTGACTTCTCAGAGCTGTTGGTGTGAGAAGATTGTGCTATCAGACATTTAATTTGTTCTTCAAATTCTGTTTTTTGAAGACTGACAATTAACAAGCATTTTTTGTCTTCCATTTATTAGCTAGATAGTGGACCTATTAGCTAAAAATGATATTCCGAACAATGGTTCATTCATTATAAGGCAGTACTGTTCAATTTCATTGAAGGCACTCTATTCAGTACGAAGTTGTACGATATGGGAGGCCAAAAGTCAATGTAACACTTTGCGATGTCAACGTAATGAATTCAGTCAGGATTCAACCACTAAATTTTTCAATTGTGATTATATAATGTCTCTATTCACATAAGCATTTATGCATTTATTCTCTGGTTATTAAATATCATACATAGTATTCATGTGTAGGAAAATTGGAGGAACAGCACCTCATATTTCGCTTGGACAGTTTACACCCCAGCGGTATGAACATTGACTTTTCCCACTTCAAGTAGTCCCTGCTTCCCCTCTCTATCCCCTCCCCCTTCCCAGTTCTCCCACTCGTCTTCCTGTCTCCGACTACATCCTATATTTGTCCCGCCCCCTCCCGACATCAGTCTGAAGAAGGGTCTTGACCCGAAATGTCACCAATTCCTTCTCTCCCGAGATACTGCCTGACCCGCTGAGTTACTCCAGCATTTTGTGCGCACATAGTATTCATCTTGGACCAGTTAAATAGACCACATAAACATCTGATGTAACATGGCAGTGGAACAGATTTAAATGCTGGTAGGTGTTCTATATCATGTCTATGTGTTGTCTTTCCTTCAACACTGTATCGCAATATGTTGTTTTTTACAATGTGCCTCAGGTAATTTTAACTTCTGGAAGCTTTTTTTTAATTGTATATCTAATTAATTAGCATTTGGCGCAATAGTCTCTTGAGTAAATCTAATTGCATAAAAACCAAACAAAAACTGCATGGATGCCTTGAATGTTTTGTAACTTATTTTTTGAGGGTGTGACAAGTAAAATGGATGAAGGAGAGCCAGTGGATGTAGTGTATCTAGACTTTCAGAAAGCCTTTGATAAGGTCCCACACGGGAGGTTCGTGAGCAAAATTAGAGCACATAGTATTGGGGGTAGCGTATTGACATGGATAGAGAATTGGTTGGCAGACAGAAAGCAAAGAGAAGGAATAAACAGGTCCTTTTCAGAATGGCAGGCAGTGGAGAGTGGAGTGCCACGAGGCTCGGTGCTGGGGCCGCAACTATTTACAATATATATTCATGATTTGGATGATGGAATTAGAAGTAACACTCGCAAGTTTGCAGAGGACACAAAGCTGGGTGGCAGTGTGAACTGCAAAGAGGATGTTAGGTGGTTGCAGGGTGACTTGGACAGGTTGAGTGAGTGGGCAAATGCATGGCAGATGCAGTATAATGCAGATGTGAGGTTATCCACTTTGGCGGCAAAATTAAGGAGGCAGATTATTATCTCAATGGTGTCAGATTAGGTAAAGGGGAAGTGCAACGAGACCTTGGTGTCCTTGTACACCTGCCACTGAAAGTAAGCGTGCAGGTACAGCAGGCAGTGAAGAAAGCTAATGGCATGTTGGCCTTCATAACGAGAGGATTTGAGTATGGGAGCAAAGGGGTCCTTCTGCAGTTATTTAGTGGCCCTGGTGAGACCACGTCTGGAGAATTGTGTGCAGTTTTGGTCTCCTAATTTGAGGAAGGACGTCCTTGCTATTGAGGCAGTGCAGCGTAGGTTCACGAGGTTAATCCCTGGGACTGTCATAGGAGGAAATATTGGAAAGACTGGGCTTGTATTCACTAGAGTTTAGAAGGATGAGAGGGGATCTTAGAGAGACGTATAAAATTATAAAAGTACTGGACAAGCTAGATACAGGAAGAATGTTCCCAATGTTGGGGGAGTCCAGAACCAGGGGCCACAGTCTAAGAATAAAGGGGAGGCCATTTAAAACTGAGGTGAGAAGAAACCTTTTCACCCAGAGAGCAGTGAATTTGTGGAATTCTCTGCCACAGAAGGCAGTGGAGGCCAATTCACTGGATGAATTTAAAAGAGAGTTAGATAGAGCTCTAGGGGCTAGTGGAATCAAGGGATATGGGGAGAAGGCAGGCACAGGTTACTGATTAACATATAACATATAACATATAACAACTACAGCATGGAAACAGGCCTGTCCGGCCCTACCAGTCCACGCCGACCATTCTCCCTGACCTAGTCTCATCTACCTGCACTCAGACCATAACCCTCTAATCCCCTCTCATCCATATACCTATCCAATTTACTCTTAAATAATAAAATCGAGCCAGCCTCCACCACTTCCACCGGAAGCCCATTCCATACAGCCACAACCCTCTGAGTAAAGAAGTTCCCCCTCATGTTACCCCTAAACCTTTGTCCCTCAATTCTGAAGCTATGTCCCCTTGTTGGAATCTTCCCCACTCTCAAAGGGAAAAGCCTACCCACGTCAACTCTGTCCGTCCCTCTCAAAATTTTAAAAACCTCTATCAAGTCCCCCCTCAACCTTCTACCCTCCAAAGAATAAAGACCCAACCTGTTCAACCTCTCTCTGTAGCCTAAGTGCTGAAACCCAGGCAACATTCTAGTAAATCTCCTCTGTACCCTCTCCATTTTGTCGACATCCTTCCTATAATTTGGCAACCAGAACTGCACACCATACTCCAGATTCGGCCTCACCAATGCCCTGTACAATTTCAACATTACATCCCAACTGCTATACTCGATGCTCTGATTTATAAAGGCAATCATACCAAACTCCTTCTTCACCACCCTATCCACATGAGATTCCACCTTCAGGGAACAATGCACAGTTATTCCCAGATCCCTCTGTTCCACTGCATTCCTCAATTCCCTACCATTTACCCTGTACGTCCTATTTTGATTTGTCCTACCAAAATGCAGCACCTCACACTTATCAGCATTAAACTCCATCTGCCATCTTTCAGCCCACCCTTCCAAAAGGCCCAAGTCTCTCTGTAGACTTTGAAAATCTACCTCACTATCAACTACTCCACCTATCTTAGTATCATCTGCATATTTAGTAATCCAATTTGCCACACCATCATCCAGATCATTAATGTAAATGACAAACAACAGTGGACCCAACACAGATCCTTGGGGCACTCCACTAGACACTGGCCTCCAACCTGACATACAATTGTCAACCGTTACCCTCTGGTATCTCCCATTCAGCCATTGTTGAATCCATCTTGCAACCTCACTATTAATACCCAACGATTTAACCTTCTTAATCAACCTTCCATGTGGAACCTTGTCAAATGCCTTACTGAAGTCCATATAGACAACATCCACAGCCTTGCCCTTATCAATTTCCCTGGTAACCTCTTCAAAAAATTCAAGAAGATTAGTCAAACATGACCTTCCAGGCACAAATCCATATTGACTGTTTCTAATCAGGCCTTGATTATCCAAATAATTATATATATTGTCCCTAAGTATCTTTTCCATTAATTTATTTACCACAGACGTCAAACTAATAGGTCTATAATTGCTAGGTTTACTTTTAGAACCTTTTTTAAACAAAGGCACAACATGCGCAATGCGCCAATCTTCCGGCACCATCCCTGTTTCTAATGACGTTTGAAATATTTCCGTCATAGCCCCTGCTATTTCTGCACTAACTTCCCTCAATGTCCTAGGGAATATCCTATCAGGACCTGGAGACTTATCCACTTTTATATTCTTCAAAAGTGTTCGTACCTCCTCCTCTTCAGCCATGATCACAATGAATGGCGGTGCTGGCTCGAAGGGCCAAATGGCCTCCTCCAGCACCTATTTTCTATGTTTCTATGTTTCTAATAACAGAACATTTATGACTGAACAGCTAAATTGTTTTTAGACACAAAATGCTGGAGTAACTCAGCGGGTCAGGCAGCACCTCGGAAGAGAAGGAATGGGTGACGTTTCGGGGCGAGACCCTTCTTCAGACAGATTGTTTTAGTGCTTTGCAAGCATCCACTATCCACATTTTGATGTAACTTACATTATCAGGTTAATTAATAATCTGGGTTATTCCATGAGTCACAAGATGAAAGAAACATGGAACCTGGAGACTTCGACCTCTAATTAGGCAATATATCTTTTCTGGAAAGCAGTATGAGAAGAAGTGCTGGAATGGTAGACATGTTCATGTTATCATTCATTCATATCATTGTACTAAAAAGATGATTTAATTCCATCTTCAATGGTGTAGAATGCCTTTTCATCCACCGCCAGTATGACCCATAATTGTCATTTGCTGAACCGTTGTGCCTAAAAATGAAATCAAATGGTGCACTTCATTCCCTAAATTACTTTTTCTTTCTGAAACACTTAGATGCTTTGGTGGTCTATCTAAATCATCAAATGTGGAGAAGAAACAGATTCTGGAGAGGTTTCCAATGACACGGTCAAAATGGAAAACTGATGTGTTATGCTGAAGGGAAGGCTATACTAAACCTGCAATTTAATTTTTGTTGAATAAAATGTGGACATTTTCTTTGAAGATCTTTCTTTCCTCTGGTTATTTTTGCTGTCAAATCAATTTAAATGCTTGAAGCAAAATATTATTCAAAGTTGATTCTTTTGGACTTGACTGGGCTATGCAATCAAACTATACAAAAGTTCAAATATAATCGTTAATGCCATTGATCTTGATAAACTGTTGTCTCTTGAGCCTTTAATGAGCAAATTAATGACAGTGAATGATATAGACAATTAATGCCACGTCTACTTCAAAGCTTTGTTTCGTCGATGAGCCTTAAGCAGCAAGACAGCATGTCATCATACCCTAAAGCGTGGCTGTGGGCGTGGCTGTGTTCTGCAGCTGCGGCTCACCGGCAGTCTCTCCGTTTTTTTTGGTGTTTTTTTTGTCATTGTCGTTGTTAAATGTACGTTTTGTTTTATTTTTAATTCTGTGTATGTAGGGGGGTGGTGGGGGGGTTGGGGGAAACCTTTTTTTCAAATCTCCTCCTCAACGGAGATGCGACCTTTACCGTGTCATATCTCCGTTCGCGCTACGGCCTAACATCGTGGAGTCGGCGGCCTCCAGCTGGGATCGACCTCAAAGACTCCGGTCGCAGGGCCTGGACTTACCATCTCGGAGGCTTCGGCCGTGGGCCCTGCAGACCGCAACATCGGGAGTTCGCAGGTCCCTGGCTGGCGACCGGCTTTTGGGAGCTCCAGTCGTAGCAGCTTCGACCGCCCCGAAGCGCGAGGTACGATCAACCCGCCCGCAGGCCCTTCATCGCCCTGCGTGGCCCGGCCGCAGCACTTTACATCGCCCGGTGGGGGCTCAGGACTTTCATCGGCCTGCTCGGCTCGGCCCTGGGACTTTCCATCGCCCAGTGGGGGCTCAGGACTTTCATCGCCCTGCGTGGCTCGGCCCTGGGACTTTCCATCGCCCGGTGGGGGCTCAGGACTTTCATCGCCCTGCGTGGCTCGGCCGCAGCACTTTCCATCGCCCGGTGGGGGCTCAAGACTTTCATCGGCCTGCTCGGCTCGGCCCTGGGACTTTCAATCGCCCGGTGGGGGCTTCAAAAAGTTGGGAGCCTCGATCACCTCGTGGCACCACGGGAGAAGAATGAGGAGGAGATAAGACTTTGCCTTCCATCACAGTGAGGGTGTGCCTAGAGCAATCACTGTGATGGCTGTTTTGTGTAAAAAATTATATCTGTGTGTCTTGTGCTTTTTAATGTCTACTGCCGGACCCTGACGTGAGAGGACGCTGGCGTTGAGTATTCGCCGCTTTTCCGTCAGGATAGTTTGTCTGTTTGTTTCTATGTTAATTGTTTTTGTAAAGCACTTTGAGCATGTGATAAGGCGCTATATAAAATAAATGGATTGTTATTATTATTATTAAAGCAAAATATGGTGCGCTCTTTTCAATTCTCCTCTTCTCCATTTCAACCGGGTCGCCTAAGAAAGAGTTTTTGTGACACTAAAACAAATTGCGGGTATGATGGTTCTTTTATCCACTAATGCATTATTCTGATTCTTGCACTATTGCAGAGTTCTCCACATAGAACTCACGTTGAGATCACACCTTCCCTAGCCAACAATGGACCTACCAGGCAATGCCTTGCCTGAGGTCATTTGTGGCTGGCCCTGATTGGTTCTGGTCTTTTCTGGCATCCAGCACTTCACGTCCCCCACGCTCCCCCCTTACTTTCAGTCTGAAGAAGGGTCCAGACCCAAAACATCGCCCATCCCTTTTCCCCAGAGAAGCTGCCTGACCCACTGAGTTACTCCAGAACTTTATGTCTATCTACTGCACATTTCCACGCTTGCTACCACACATTTACCATCCCCAAAAAGACCTTCCAATTCCCAATCTACTCCACACACCTGGCCCTCCTGATAATGACTGAGTCTCATTCCCTGATCCAAAACTCTTGCTCCATGCCTGTGTATTAAGGAGTTTTGAGCCTATTTACTGCAGATGATTTTGCTACCATTATCCTGATCCTGCTACGTATCAGGATTTAAAAAAAGGCTTTTTATTCACAAAATGCTGGAGTAACTCAGCAGGTCAGGCAGCATCTCGGGAGAGAAGGAATGGGTGACGTTTCGGGTCGAGACCCTTCTTCAGAAAAAAAAAGGCACTTGGAGATGGTTTCTTGCAATGATTATTCATGGAAGCAACTCTACAACAGCTTTTTCTTTGTTAGTTCTCATGAGTCTAGTTTAGAGCATGAATGAGGCTTTATTTACACACATTGGGCAAATGCGTATGTGAGAACGTACTTATGACTCTGGTGTGATTTAATGTGAGGATAAAGAATCTTGTTGCGTACTTCAGATCTTCTCGTGTAGTGTCTTGCACATTTTGGTGGTGATGCTTAAGTTCCAATTCGATCAAACTCCACGGTAGGCTATGCAAAGTTCCACTGTTTCTGGTGTGAAATCTTCATTCTTTTAAATCCTTTATAATGGTAATTTTAAAATTATTGCCAGCTCACAGATGCTTATTTGAGTGCAGAATATGGTGTTGATATTTTACTGCAAGTAATGCATTTTCAGCCACTGGTGTTGTTTTTTTCTCTTACAATTTTGGCGGAAAAAATAATTGTGCTTGTCGACTTCATAGCAGCCCACATCATAGCCGGGGACTTCAACCATGCAGACCTAAAGTCAGTTCTCCCGAAACTTGAACAACACATAAGATGTGCTACCAGGGGGAAAAACACACTAGACAAGGTTTACTCAAATATTAAGAAGGGGTTCAGGTCAGCACCACTACCACACCTGGGGCAGTCAGATCACCTGTCCATATTCCTAACCCCAGCATACACCCCACTCAGGAGGAAAGCTCCAGTCACCATAAAGACTGTAAAGACATGGCCTGAAGGAGCTTCCTCGCAGCTGCAGGATTGCTTCGAAAGGACCAACTGGGATATTTTTGAGGATCAGGACTTGGAGGAGTACACATCAACTGTACTTTGCTACATCAAAAACTGCGTTGACAATGTCACCGTCGACAAACGCATCCGGTTGTACCCCAATCAAAAACCCTGGATGACAAAGGATGTCAGGTCTCTCCTCAAGGACCGTAACACCGCCTTCAGGTCTAGTGACAGAGCTCTATACAGTGCTGCTAGAACCAACCTGAAGAGAGGCATCAAGGATGCCAAAGCGTCCTACAAGAGGAAGATTGAGGACCACTTTTCCAACAATGACCCACGGCGGGTATGGCAAGGCATCCAGCACATCACCAATTACAAGACCAGCAACCGCACGACTGCCGACGGCGACGCCTCGTTGGCTGAGGAACTTAACTGTTTCTTTGCTCGTTTCGAGGTGAAAGCTACAGTGGCAGACATTACACCCTCTCCAGCACCTGAGAGCAACACCTTCACTGTGCAGGAGTATGACGTTAAGCGAGTGCTCAGAGCAGTGAATCCCAGGAAAGCTGCAGGCCCCGATGGTGTGACGGGCAGAGTGCTGAGGGAATGTGCAGACCAATTATCTGAGGTCTTCACAAAAATCTTCAACCTGTCCCTTTTAAAATCCACCATCCCTCCCTGCCTGAAGTCCGCCATAATCATCCCACTGCCGAAAAAGCCTGTCATCAGCGGTCTTAACGACTACCGTCCGGTAGCACTCACACCGGTCATCACAAAGTGCTTCGAGAGACTGGTCCTGCAGCACATCAAAGCCAGCCTCCCACCCACCTTCGACCCATACCAGTTTGCCTACAGAGCAAATAGGTCTACAGGGGATGCCATCGACACTGCTCTTCACACTGCACTGACCCACCTTGAACACCAGGGGAGCTATGTGAGGATGCTCTTTCTCGACTTCAGCTCTGCCTTTAACACGGTCATCCCGAGCAGACTGGTCACCAAACTTTCCGACCTGGGATTTTCCCTAACCATCTGCAAATGGATCAAGGACTTCCTGACCAACCGCCCCCAGACAGTCAAAATAGGCCCTCACCTCTCCTCCACCATTACACTGAGCACCGGCTCACCACAGGGCTGTGTGTTGAGCCCCATCCTTTACTCCCTCTACACTCACGACTGCGCCCCCACCCATCCCACCAACACCATCATCAAGTTCGCGGATGACACGACTGTGGTTGGACTTATCTCAGAAGGAGATGAGACAGCCTATAGGGATGAAATCCAAAGGCTGGCAGCATGGTGTTCAGTGAACAATCTGGTCCTGAACTCCTCCAAAACAAAGGAACTTATAATTGACTTTAGAAAAACCAGTGGAGATTACGACCCACTCTACATCAATGGGGTCTGCGTGGAAAGGGTACCAGCTTTCAGGTTCCTGGGTACGCACATCGCAGAGGATCTCACCTGGTCTACCAACACCATCACCACAGTAAAGAAGGCACAGCAGAGACTCCACTTCCTGAGGATCCTCAGGAAAACCAACCTGCAGGAGAAGCTCATGTTGTCCTTCTATCGCTGCTCCATCGAGAGTGTGCTGGCATACTGTATAACCACATGGTATGCCAGCTGCTCAGAAAAGGACAGGAAGGCCCTTCAGAGGGTCATCACGACGGCCCAGAAAATCATCGGCTGCTCACTGCCCTCCCTGGAGCACCTGTTCAGCCTGCGCTGCCTCAGTAGAGCAGGCAAAATAATAAAAGATCCATCCCACCCCGGCCACCGTCTGTTTGTTCATCTGCCCTCTGGTCGACGTTTCAGGTCAATCAAATCCCGAACAAACAGACTTAAGAACAGTTTTTACCCCAGGGCCATACGAGAACTGAACACTACCTGTGCACTAGGCAACACCGTTAAAAAATCTTGTACTTAATTTAATTGTATTTATGTATTTATTTGTTTTTGCATTTATTGCATATATGTTTGTACGCACCGTCAGGATTGGCTGTTTTTTAATTTCGTTGTACTCGTTGCAATGACAATAAATGAATATTATTATTATTATTATTATTAATGTTTTTTAATTTAAATCAATAACCATAATAAATTAAGAACATTCTGGAATACGATGGGAAGTTTAGTTTTCGTAAGAATGATAAGAGATTCTAGCTTCTAAATTGTGATCCAAGGAGGGATTTTTTTGATCAAAATATATCATCTGCTTTTGACGGAAATGAGCAGAAATAGCTGGAAACACCAAGTTGGCCAGGTAACATCTAAAGCTGACTCGGGTCCTTGAGCTGAAACAGTACCTCACAGATGCTGTCTGATCTATGAGTCATAGAGTTCCACAGTGTGGAAACAGGCCCTTCGGCCCAACCTGCCCACACTGGGCCAACATGTCCCAGCTACTCCAGTCCCACCTGCCTGCGTTTGGTCCATATCCCTCCAAACCTGTCCTATCCATGTACCTGTCTAACTGTTTCTTAAGTGTTGGGATAGTCCTTGCCTCAACTATCTCCCCTAGCTGCTCGTTCCATACACCCAATACTTTTTGTGTGAAAACGGTACCGCTCAGATTCCCATTAAATCTTTTCCCCTTCACTTTAAACCTATGTCCGCTTGTCCTCGATTCACGTACTCGAGGCAAGAGACTATGTGCATCTTCCCAATCTATTCCTCTCAGTTGTTTAAAGCAACTGTTGCTTTAAAACATTTTCTGGTTTGATTTTAGTTTTTATCGTCTGCAGTTTTTTTTAAAGCACAGCTGATGCCTTGAGACTTCAGACACACAAGAGCTGTATCTTCAATCATAATTTGTAATAGAATTACTAACAATGTAATTAAAGGTAATCTTCATCTAATTGTGCAACAGCAAACAAAAAGAATGTCTTCGCAGCTAAAATGTTAAGCCTCAGAAAGATGTTGCACAGTATACTGTGGCGTAAAAAGGCATGTAATTTCCCTTTTTATAAATATCTGACCCTGGTTATATTTCTCACATTTTCTCCATATTTCTATAATCAACACTCACCTCTAGCCCAATGCTATTGTTGTGATTGGTTGTGATTGTTGTTGTGAAGGTTGTCATTGTCGAAGGCCAATCTTATCAGCTACAGGATATTGATCAACTCGGTGTGCCAGAGTACAGAGGCGTAGTGTTAAGTAACTCAATTGACAAGTTATTAGTCAGATACTTGAGTTCAAATACCATTTTGGAAGCGGCACTTTATAAATTCAAGGAATTTTATAGAAGAGCAACTGTAGAGACTCAGCATTGTGAATTGAAATGTTTTGCTGTGTTTATTTTAGGCTCTGAAATAAGTGAACACTTTAAACAGCCATTGAAAATTGTGGTTATTTTACTACAAGCGGTGAGGTTTTGTTTTGGTGAGATGTTGGACATTTCATTGCAGAAAGTATATAGAAGGCAGAAAAATGTATTTGTTAAGAATGAAACCGAATGAGAAGAAGTTGTGAGAATTATGATATTAAATGGAAGGTCTAACCAAGGTTTGTAATTCAAGATTTGAAAGGGTAAGTGGCAAAAATTTGTTTCTATTCAGGATGAGTTGGTGACAATGCTTAGTGGTGTATGGCTAGAGATAACCGCTGGAGATGTATATGAAGGAACTGCAGATGCTGGTGTAAACCAAAGATAGACACAAAATGCTGGAGTAACTCAGCGGGACAGGCAGCATCTCTGGAGAGAAGGAAAGCACACATCACCTTTCTGCTAATTGGCGCATTTGCCATATGACAACTATTCATGTTCTTGATGATGTCCAGTTGGTCACCATACACATCATGCTTCGATTCTTAATTCCCTCCATTGTTTCATCTACTGAATTTGTTAACGTTGAAACTGTTAGCAGTTCTTCAGATTCACAACCAAAATATGCATGTGTTGAAAACATGATGATGACAAGATGCAGGAGAGATGGAGTCTAAACCCACAATCTATATTAATACGATAAGTCTGTGGCCCCTATGAAATCTTGTGTAATTATAGATGGAATAGACAACACAGAAACAGGTTTTTAGCCTAAGCAGTTCCATGTGATAATTATCATGCCTCATCTAGCTTTCCACCATCCTCTCCAAAATACATCAGCAAAAACCTCCATTCCTTGTCTACCTTTCCCTCAATGTTTCTTTACCATTCGTAAAAAAATGCCTATGTGGTATCGTGTTCCATGTAGTCACAGTCCAAGACAATCGATTTATTGGTGTCTATCTCACATGGAAAGCTGCTTAGTACAATCTTCGAGTGAAAATACGTTCTGTGCTTACATTAAAAAAATCCATCATGCTTTTAAGACCAAAATCTTCTTACTCACGGGATTCAGAGCCATGAGTCGAGACCGTTCTTCAGTTTCGAGTTGAGACCCTTCTTCAGTTTGAAGAAGGGTCTCGGCCCGAAACGTCACCCATTCCTTCTCTCCAGAGACGCTGAGTTATTCCAGCATTTTGTGTCTATCTTTGTCTGATGGAGATATTCCATTTGGGTTAAGACACCATGGATGACTTGGAAATTCATTCAAAATTGCCTGAAGCAACAAAGGATCTGATTGTACAAATAACCAAATCACTCAAGATAACAGATTGAAAAGGCCATTAAAAGACAAACCAAGCATAAGAGTTTAAATCAGGGCCAATGGAATCGAAAAGTAGTGAACCTAATCTAACTATTCATTAAAGAGGTGAGGTCACATGTTTGAGGTAGTGTATGTTGTCTTGGTCACCACATTATATAAAAGGATGACAAGGATGGATATAATATCAGAGTTGGGTGAAGGATGAGCAGCATGGCTCTGAATCCCGTGAGTAAGAAGATTTTGGTCTTAAAAGCATGATGGATTTTTTTTAGTGTAAGCACAGAACGTATTTCCACTCGAAGAGTGTACTAAGCAGCTTTCCATGTGAGATAGACACCAAGAACACGATACCACATAGGCATTTTTTACGAATAGTAAAGAAACATTGAGGGAAAGGTAGACAAGGAATGGAGGTTTTTGCTGATGTATTTTGGAGAGGCTGGTGGAAAGCTAGATGAGGCATGATAATTATCACATGGAACTGCTTAGGCTAAAAATCTGTTTCTGTGCTGTATATTCTTCCATCTATAATTACACAAGATTTCATAGGGACCACAGACTTATCGTATTAATATAGATTGTGGGTTTAGACTCCATCTCTCCTGCATCTTGTCATCATCATGTTTTCAACACATGCATATTTTGGTTATGAATCTGAAGAACTGCTAACAGTTTCAATGTTAACAAATTCAGTAAATGAAACAATGGGGGGAATTAAGAATCAAAGCATGACGTGTATGGTGACCAACTGGACATCATCAAGAACATGAATAGTTGTCATATGGCAAATGGGCCAATTAGCAGAAAGGCATGTGTGCATTAGGTTTTGCTGCTTCCCCTGCTCTACAGAGCCATCCTCCACTTAAAGCTATTGCTTAACGCTTTTGTGACAGGAAACGTATGAGGTTTGCTCCAACTAGAATAAGCCCAGTTGACTAACAGAATTAATTTTTGATCCTACCACGGATGGTAATGATTTTAGTGATGGAGCTATAATGCAAGTGAGACAAGACAACAGCTGAGATACGGACCAATTTAGGAGATGAAATCAGTATTTACTACTGTTGGTTGAAATTTTCCTGGTTTTGAACATTTGAAGGAAAGTGTTTATTCACAAAATGCTGGAGTAACTCAGCAGGTCAGGCAGCATCTCGGGAGAGAAGGAATGGATGACGTTTCGGGTCGAGACCCTTCTTCAGACAGGGTCTTAATGGTTACCTGGAAGGAGCCATAAAATGTGACCAAGTAGCTTCGGTGTGAAGTTTGCAGTGACAGAGGGCTGTTTTGCATGTCATATGGTGCTAACCTTAAATAGTTTTCTGGAAGATGCACAGTTTGCTCCAATTTAGCAGATTTTATACTCCAGTTATATTCTGCTTCAGGCAGTTTTATAATAGAAAGGAGGATTCAAGTTTGCAGAGTGTGTGTGTGCGCAGAGCTACCTGCTAATTGAACAATGCTGTCCATCTCCCTGCAAATGCAGTCAATCCCATCCGGATTATGTGATTCGTATAACATGACGGCGAAAAATCTTCTGAAGACGTAACAATAATTGCACTCCAAAGTTTAGGATCCAATTGTGTGGAAAGTATTTTTATTTTAGCACTCCAGATACAATTGCTCAGCCAAGTTACTTTGTGAGAGAGTCTCCCTGTATGCATCTTCACATGCTACGATAGGTTTGTGCAGGGTCGGGTGCTAAATTTCCCCTTCACAAAGATCACTTTCATTGATTGCTTTCATAATATAGGCGATCCAAGTGAAAACTAAGTTCTCTGTCTTTGAATTTCAATACGCTTGGCCTCTGGTCCTCCTGCAATGCCTCAGATGAGAAACAATCCAGCTATGCTGACAAATAGATGATAAATGCATTTCAAAGAGTAACAGCATTCATTGCAAGTCCTACTGTTGGGTAAGCAGGGATGATCCGCATAGATTTCAGTCCATAGTATTGAGGTGATGAGTGAATTCTACAGAAGTAGGTGGGAGATGTTTGAGAGAATAAGACAATAGCATGGTTCATTGACCATTTGAAACCTGGATGTTTTTTTAGAGATATGTGCACCGCAAATGATAATACTTTGATTTATTCCTGTAAAGCAACAAGTAATGGGGTCTAATCATTGCGGTTTTGCAGCATAAAGCTGTACTGCGATAACAGATCAAGTTCATAGAAACTCTTAATTATTGACATAATAACTTTGTAGGAACCGTCATCCCAACAAAGGATATTAAGTCATTCTTTGACAATTGGTTTCATATTCACAGTAAGGACACAGTCTACACTCTTGCGACCTTTGCATAGCTTTCTGTAAAATAGCTGGCATATTTTCTGATGCTGTATTGACAGTCACACCTTCAACAATTCCATGTGTCTCTGCTCAGAAGATGTCCTCTAACCTGGGTGTGCACCTAATCAAAAAAATACTAGAAGCTGGCAATCTGAAATTTAAAATAAAAACACACCTTCTGGAAAGACTCCACAGGTCAGGCAGCATCTACAGAAAAAAAATCCTTCATTATTTGCTGCCTGACCTGCTGAGTGTTTCCAGCAGTTTATGTTTTTACCTTAAGTGTGTAACAAGCCTGGTGTAGAGACTGATGCATTGCACCCCAATATAGTTGCATATCCTAGAATTAACTTTCATTCCCTGTATTGTTCAAAGCCCTCCACTACCATTGTTACTGGCAGTGATGATCTCACTGGGCAGGCAGCCAAGGCAGAACTTTGGATCATTAGTCACAGGAATTGTTAAATCAAGGCAGCTAATATAGTCATTTGTAGAGAATATCAAAATTCAAAAAGCTGTTGTAAATTGTATTAAATAATGAGAATTCAGCTAGACTAGGCTACCTCAGAGAGATTATTCTGAGAAAACCAAAAAAAGTATTTGGTAACTGCATATCAATATATAGTTTCTTGATGGAGTGCGGGAGAAGGAGATGGACCGCGGGAGATGGACCGCGGGAGAAGAAGGCAGGGGAAGAAAAAAGACATTCTGGCCTTCCATCACAGTGAGGAGCTGACTGGAGGAGACTCACTGTGATGGATGTTTCTTTTTGTTTGATTTTGTGTGTTATTGCTTATTTTTATTGCTCTTGTTGTTGGATTATGGGTAATCTTTCACTTCACTGCACATTTATGTGTATGTGACAAATAAACTTGACTTGACTTGACTTTCAGTAGATGAGACACCAACAGAAAATCTGTATCCCATTGCAAATTTTTCTGTTTCTAAGTTAGTTTTGTTTAGAGAAACACCGTGGAGTCATGCTTCATACAGGCAGCACCCGTAGTCAGGATCAAACCGGGGTCTCTGGTGCTGTGAGGCGGCAACTACCTTCGTGGACACCATATCGTCAGAGTAATACTTCCAGTCCAACAATCTTATTATCTCATTTCCGACAGGTTTAATAATCACCTTCTAAATTATCAGATTTGATAAGATTGAAAATTCCCCCTTTTCTTCTACTTCTTGTAAATGCAAAGACAAAGAAAGCTGGCTGATGAAAGGTCTTTAAAACAGCAAAGTATGTTATTTTCTAAATGCAGTCAAGAACTGCTGCAAATTTAGATTATAATGCAAGTATAGGGAAGTCAAGTGGTCATCAAAACGATGAGTTCTGCTTCGGCAGATAATTACACAGAAAGATTTTTCTTTTGTTGACAATTTTCATAAAAAGACTAATTTAGTCTTACAGTGGTAAATTCTTTGTCTAAAGCACTTCTCCAAACTGACAGGATTTGGAAAATGATTCTGATGTTGGTTGTGGGTGTCTGGGAGGTGATGCTGTTTAACTAATGTCATTGAGATAAAAAGGAACAAAAAAAACTGGAAAACTTAGCAGGAAAGAGTTGTTTATGGAGAGAGAAAAACAAAGTTCATCAGAGTTTCAGACTGGTGAATTTTGGTCGTAACTGAGAAAATGTAGAAATCAAACATGTTTTAAGTCGTAGGGGAGGGGGAGAGGGTGGATGGATTGGAGGGAATGTTTGTGATAGGGTGGAGACCAGCTTGTTAATGACCTATCAGGGAGTGATCTTAATAGAAAGAAGAAAGGAGGAGAGAAAGAAAGATTGGAGAGTAGACAAGTGTTGCAATGGTGATGTTGAATACATTGGCACAGCACTGCAGTTGCTAGAAAGCTGAAGTAAAAATAGAGAATGTTAGAAATATTGAGCATGCCAGGCAGAACCTGTGGAGAGAAAAATGTGGTACCGTTTCAATTTGATGATCTTTCATCAAAACTGGATGGTTCTGTTACAAATCGGTAAGATTGGTGATCTGAAATTGTTGAATTCTGTGTTAAATCTTCAGACGATGTTCTCCATTTTTTTTTGCACATTTCCAACATCTTAAGATTTTTGTTTGCCATTCCGATGATAGCATATTCTGTCAGTTGTGCATTTGAGTTGCAGCCAGCCATCTCATACTGACACAAAAAGAAGCAGTTTACACGGGCCTGAAGCAGTAAAAGATGACAGCTGTCAGACATAACCATAAGCAATGCTATTTTATGTGAAGACTATACATTTAAAGTGCCTATATTTATCCTGTTGTGAAAGAAGAAATCCAATGCATTTCAGGGTCCCAGGGTGAAATTAGGCGCTTGCAAATCAACCATTTACTGGCAATTATTTCAGGAACGATCTAAATATTTCATTGCTGCGGTGCTCTCCTTTGGCTGATCTTAAGGCACAATAAGAGGTTTTTGATGAAAAATTTCCAAGCTCTGAGTGTTGAGTAAATGCTGATTTTGCATGACTTGACAGACTAGCTATCTCAGGGGCGACATTGCCAACCATGTTCCAAAGCTCTCGTGCTTTGGTTAATGTCTTCTTATATCACGTCCATCCTTGTGTGTTATCATCGTTTTCCATCCATTTTACCAACATATGATTTCTATTCCTTTGGAGAATATGGACAGGTCACGTTTCAAACCAAAGGGTCCTGACGAGAAACATCCGCTATCTAACCTCTCCAGAGAAGCTGCCTGACCTGCTGAGTTACTCTAGCATTTTGTGTTTGTTTTTGTAAACCAGCATCTGCAGTTCCTTGTGTCTACATTTCTACTGATAACATTCAAATCATGTCATCTTTTCTCCGAGCGTAGGATCAAGAAGTCTATTTGGCATAGAGGAGAGTGGATTGTTTTCCATGCTGTTCATGGAATTTGGAACAATCTGTAATAGCACCACATATGAAATCCGTAAGACAGAAGGAGAGAGATGTGGAAGCACTTAAGAACTGTCTAGATGATCATTTGAATCGATCTGGCACAGAAGGCTCATGACCAAGTGTTGGAAGATGGGATGAATATGGATGGGTGCCCACAGGTTGGTGTAGATGTGATGGGCTCAATTGTCTGTTCCCATGTTGTACGACACTATGAAAGAAGCTGAGGCAGAAACCAAAGTAACATTTCAAAGCACCGAGCTTTAAGATATGCAGATGATGAACCCAGTTAGCTAAAAGAAAAGAGGAGCTGAAAATGATACGAAAGGCTAAAAGATGAGAGCGTGAGAGCTGGCCTGTTTATTAAAAGTCAAGTCACAGGTTGCATGAACAGGAATGCGGATCTAATGATCAGTGAAGGTAGTGAATGGTCTTCATCTTCCTGGGAGACAGAGTATGTGGAAATAAAGGTGCGATCTGGCAAAAGCAGTAGGTGACTAATGAACAGCCAAGTTGAGCTTGATCAAGATAATGGAAGATAGCGATAGTACTGTTGCAAGCAAAGCACGGTTCGTCAGGATATTGATCGCACCACTAGTATTAAATGGGTATGCTGCCCTGTATGTCAAAAATAAGTTACAACTCCGCTACATTTTGTTTGTTCTGATTTTACGTTCACACTCCGAGGTTTGTTAAATATCAGTTAATAAGATGGTTGCCAATGTTTCATTGCTACTGCTGCCATTCACATGAGGGGAATGATTAGCCATTCCACTCTTGTACCTTCATTCCATTGTCAGGTTTGAAATGCTAAAGCAACAACCCAAAATGCTCCTCCATTTATGAGCATTACTGTCGCAAATATTCAGGATCTATTTTAACCAGATCTGACAAGAGGTTAATTGCTTCTGAATGGATATCTACTCTGCATTCTGTATCACTCTGCTGCAATCCTTTGCAATATGTACGATATCTGTATTCTTTGAATTGCAAAAGGAAATGCAGGAATAATTTGTGGAGAGAATAATGTTGTTTCATGTAAAAAAGTCCTCAGATCTGCTTTATTCACACAAGAGTTCTCAAATTTCACTGTTCCATTGCTGGTACATAGACAGTTAAACATTTTGGACTCTTGAAATGGTTTCTGCTTTGGATTTTGACAAGAGATTTTTTTTGCCTTGAAACATTAGATTTCCTTTAAACTGAAAAATCTATCCTCTCCCAGCTTTATTTATCTGAATGTGAATTTAATCTAACTTAATTTTAAATTAGCTGTTAATCGGAATGATAAAATGGCATTTTATTCTTCTGTCATGTGCAGGCAAATTCATTTGGGTTGTGTTTGCTGTTTCCATACCTCAGAACTGGTTTATCTGGGGTAGATTTAAGCAGTGTGCCTCGCATTTAAAGATTAAAGCTGGCTCCAAGAGGTGGATATCTGATCAGTGTGCCGTTCGTACACTGTATGCATGAATGCAGGATCCAGAGGGAAGTGAGGTGGGAGGTAATTATATTGGTAAAGCAAACTGATCCGTATTTTCTTTTTCTGCAGTCACAATGAGTGGAAGGTAACGTGCAAACATCCGGTGACAGGACATACATCGCAAGAAAACTGTATATTTGTCATGAACGACGAGTAAGTCACAACTTTCTCATTGTGTACTGTGCCGTAGTGTTTATGCAAACAGCTGAAAATCGGTATAGGCAATATTCTAGCTGCTTAATTTGCTGACTTAGAAATATTTCACATTCTTGCCCAATTAATTTCACTGCGTGCAGATGTTTTTAAATTCGCACTGCGATTTAGGTCCCACTGTGGTTTTTAAATTAAATACTTTTTTTTCTGGAAAGGCAGCACAAAAATACTACACTGTAATTGAAATTTTTGCTGTGTTTTCAAAGCAGTTTATTATATGACTGACTATAATTGCATCCAAATGTTCAGTGATTTAGTATTTGCCAAATCCTTTAGACTTTAATCTTTTGCAATTTATGCTAAAATTTCATGAAGATGTGGCATCTCATGAACAAGAGATGTTCTCTAACAAAATATGTTCTGCAACAAGAATTCAATACACAATTCCAGTTTATGTAATATGGTGACAATCTGCAGAACTTTCACCATTTTTAAAAATGTGATGCCCATGACATTGCTGGTTCACAAGAGCTATCCATGGAAGCTTGCATTTTCTCTTTCGAGCACCTAAATAGGTCAAATGGACATCCATCCTGTGCATCAATTGTGTGTCTGGAGCAGATGGCTAAAGGTCCAAAGTAGTCGCCTCAGGGTCTCGAGTTCTGCCTGTCCCTGTTCTCCTAAAGCACTTCAATTAAGCCACATTGATTTATATTGAGGAATAAGGTCAGTCAGTTGTATCTGTCCTCAAATTCTGTGAGTCTCCATTTTAAACAGTGGTATACAGTAGAAAATGGGGTCACCAAAGATTACGAGTTTTGATTTTAATAATATTTTGTGTGAGCTGCAAAAATCAAGTAGTCTCGTTCACGTATCACTGAAATTGCAACAATCCCATAGCTGTTGAATGGATGTTTTATTTAAAAAATGCCATTTAAAATGTACAGCTTCATGTTTAAATGAATCCCAGGATGCATGCTGTTGTCATTTTCTTTCTTTGTGGTAAGATATGTGGATCTCGAAATTCTGGCACACCCAACGATGGCTGTGGGAGCAGAGCACTTACGACCACATCAGTCAACAGCAGCCTCCTGCAAACTTTGTTTCATCTCCAGGCTTTGCACTCTTTCGATAGCCAAAATATGCCAGCCAGTATTTTGCTTTGACATCAGGTTTGAAACGGTCAACATGAGTGGTGGCCAGATCGATTATGGTGTGTAACTTGGACAGGATTCAGATTTCAGCCTTAATCGATGGCTGGGGTCAGGAACCACTGTGGCAGCTGGCTGGGTTAGTAGAAGATCAGAATCCTGCAGTGATGGATGGCTGAGGTTGGGATGGGAACCATTTTGTGGCGTGGAGGAAGCTGGTGGTTGGGATGGAGTATTGTTCATGGCCATAGCCTTAGTGTCTGGGAACATGAAAGAGATTGGGGGGGAAGAGGAGGGTGCAGTGGTAGAGTGCAGGAGGGTGATCGGGATGATTTCCTGACAGGCATCCCATTTCCCTGTAATCACATGAGTTTTCTCCAACTGCTCCAGTTTTCTCCCACATCCTAAAGATGTGTGGAATTGCAGGTTAATTGGTCGCTGTAAAAAAAAAAATTGGCCTTGGTGCGTAGGGAGTGGATGAGAAAGTTGAATAATATGGAACTAATGTTAAAAGGTGATGGTACGGACTCAGTGGGGTGAATAGCCTGTTTTCATACTGTATCTCTGAACTAAGCATAATTCTGAGAAAAAACATTTTATAGTGAAATATCTAGGCAACAGTCTTGCATAAATTCTGTCCTGATGGCCGCTTCCTGATTAATAAAAAAAGCATTTTGTTCGGCTATCACATGAAAACAAAGATTGTCATTTGAGGTTGCGATTTGTTTCATAAGTTCATTCCATTATGCTGTTGAATATAAAACCTTATTCAGAACTATATCTGGTCAATGTTTTCCCATCAGCAGATGAATTGATTGCTGGAACCACATGCTCTAAACACTTTGCTATTTACTCTAAATTGGTATAGTTTGTGTGGGAAAAGTCCCAGGGCGATAGCTTTTGAATGTTTTGTAGTTACAGGCAGCCTCCAGTCCACCTCCAAGTCATATAGATCAGATGAGACACACGAGACTGCAGATGCTGAAATCTTGATCTAAACTAGATTAAGGGCAGCATAGTGTTGCAGCCTATGGAGCTGCTGACTCATAGTGCTAGAGACCCAGATTTAATCCTGACCTCGGGTGCTCTCCTGGGATGCGCTGCAGCGGTGGCAGAAAGCTCCAGGGATGCAACAGTCCCGCTGAGCGGATTAAGAACGGACCCAGCAGCCCGCCGATACCAAAGGGGGACCAGGCGGCCGCAGCGAACAATAGCCAGGCGTGCTGCTGAGAACAGAGTTACCCAGTAGCTGCCACGAACAAAGAACTTGAGGGACGCCAGCGGCTATATGTTCGCCGCCATGAAGAAAGTCCTGATGGCCGCTACCTGCAGGGGAAGCTCAGAAGCCACCGAGCTCGGCTCCAACGACAGGAGAATGGTGGAGGAGGGAGCCGCTGGCGACGACAAATGCAAGGACTAGGCCAGTAGGAGAGGGACCGAGATATTGCCTTCGACGCCTGTCGGCTGCAGGAGGTGCCCCCCGGGATGCTGAGGCGGTTGGGCGAGGAGAGGGATGTCGGTTGGCAGGCCGAGCTAGTCGAGGGCGACGGAGGAGGCCCTGCAGCAGCCTCGGGCTTACATGGATCGGATGCGCTCCAGTACAGAAATAAAAACTTTTTCTTTTGTAAATGGCGCCAAAATATGGCGACGGTGCAAAAGTTTCACTGTGCAGGGCATACGTGTTAATAAAGAACCATTGTTCTCTGTGTGGAGTTTGCACATTCTCCCTGTGATCGTGTGGGTTTCCTCCAGGTGCTTTGGTTGACTCCCACATCCCAAAGATGTGTGGGTTTGTAAGTTAATTGGCCTCTGTAAATTGCCCCTAGTGTATCGGGAGTGGATGAGAATGTGGGATAACATAATCATACTTTATTAGCCAAGTTTGTTTTGCAACATACGAGGAATTTCATTTGCCATAATAATAAAAAGCAGCAGGACACACAAAATACATTTTAACGTGAACATCCAACTCAGTGACTCCTCCACATTCCTCACTGTGATGGAAGGCGAAAAAAAGTTCAATCTCTCCCTTCTTTGTCCTCCAGCGGTCAGGGACCTCTAACCGTTGATGGGACGATCTTGATTACTGTAGCCGGCTGCAGGCCTTCCTCGTCGGGGCGATTAAGCTCCTGCATTGGGGGGGGGGTCTCGGCTCCCCCGTGCTGGGCTATCTACCCTGGGGTTGGGGCTTGTCGAATCTCGTGCGGCTTGGAGCTCCTGACCAGTCTCAACCCGTGACTGTGAGCTCCTTGATGTTTTAAGTCCGCAGGCCGCGGTTGAAGCGTCGATCCCAGGCAAGGAATCGCATGGTAAGTCCAAGCCCCGCGGGGGCTTTAAGTCAGTCCCAGGCAAAGCCTCCAGCTCCACAATGTTCGGCCACAGAGCGACCGGAGATACGATCCGGAAAACAATTGCGTCTCCGGCAAGGTAAGAGATTGAAAAAAAGTTTCCCCCAACTCCCTCCCCCACCCCCCACATAAAACAGACCAGAGAACATTAACACAAACTTATAAAACTTGCCAAAAATAACAAAAAAAGAACGAAAAGGACAGACAGACTGTAGGTGAGACTACCATCGCAGCGCCACCCGGTGGAAATTATAGAACCAGTGTGAACGGGTGATTTGCGTAGGAAGGAACTGCAGATGCTGATTTAAACTAAAGATAGACATAAAAAGCTGGAGTAACTCAGCGGGTCAGACAACATCTCTGGAGAAATGGAATAGGTGACCTTTCAGGTTGAGACCCTTCTTCTGTCACTATCACTTTTCTCAAGAGATGCTGTCTGACCCACTGAGTTACTTCAGCGTTTTGTGTCTATGAACGGTGATGATGGTTGGCATGGACTCGGTGAGTCAAACGGCCTGTCTCCATCTCTAAAAGAACAAAACTGAAGCACAAGTAGCTGGAGGAAGTTAACAGATCAGGTAGCACCTGGGGAGTGAATGGACAGGAGGACAAAAATTCCTGACAGGGATTCCTCACCTTCCCGTGACGGACCCTTCTCCTGTCTTCAACATTCTTCAGCCCAAACGTTAATGAGGTCAGTGCGTGCCATGATGTCAAGATCTTTTTCCGTCGCCTCCACCTCCAGGTCTATTTCTCTGGTGAGGAATCCTCGCCAACCCACCCCCCCCCCCCCCCCCCCCCTGATGACTCTTTCTTCTCCAGCATTCTTTATTAGTCAGAAGAAGGGTCCCGACTTGAGAATTCACCTGTCCATTCCCTCCCCAGATGCTGTCTGACCCACTGAGTTCTTCTAGCACTTTGTGTTTTGATATAGATCAGATGCATCAATTTGATTCAGAATCTGTCGTGAATTAACTAATCTTGACCAGGATAACTGCAAAAGGGCTTGTTCACTTTGTACTGCGTATCATCCAGGGCACTGCCAGCATTATATAAAATGACAGCCATCTATCCAATTGTCAGCTCATTTTCATTTCAGTGGAAAATTACATTTTTCCTCAGGAAATGGGGATTCAAAAACAACCAGATAATCCTCCATTAAAACTAATCTGATCAACTGGACCATTTCAGATCAGTACTTCAGGAAATATTTCTGCCTACTGTTGCCTGTGCATAAACCTGAGATAAAATTCCTTTTCAAAATGAGCCCATAGTCTGCAAAACATTTTATATGCACTCTAATTTTGTTTGCCCTGCAGAAAAGTTACAGCTGACAAGATGCTGAAATGTAATGTGCAAAATGTCATTCTCTTCAGAGAAACTTTCTGGAGTATGTTCAGCTGCTCTCTTTGTCAAAGGTCTTTTCTTTTGAGAATGATTGCAGCTGTCTCTGAAACGTTGGTGCCTCCAGGCACACCCCTTCCCCCATGAGAAAATAAATACCACAACTTTGGCATTTGTTTCTCCTTTCAGTAATGTCTAACTCCATCGCCAGTGTGAATCTTTGTGCCCCAAGGATTTCCCCCTACAATGTGATCATGAGCAGTTACATTTTAGGATGGTGATTGCCATAAAAACGTGCATGTAATTTAACTTGCAGTCCAACCTTGTTTTCACTTTATTTTCCTGCGCTTAATGTTACTATTGTGTCTTTAGCTTTGTATCTGGAATGGGTCTATTTAGAAGGGAATTTGTTTGGTTTTGGGGCATTGGCTTATACGGATTAGGCCAGGACCGAGGGTTTCCAGCAAAATACCTTCACAACTTTGATTTGCTTCTCACGTTAGTAATCTCAACACAGTGTGGTTTTTTAATTTAAAAAGCCGTATTCAGTTTACAAAAAATATATGGTACATTTTTGCAGAATTTGGAGGATTTTTGAGTAAAAGCACGTGTGAATTATTTGTGCACAACTGGTACAAATTTTCTAATCTTTTATTTTGCATTTGTAAGTTTCAGCCAATTGCCATCTACTTTGTTTGGATCAATGCTTGGACTGGTTCTCAGCTGTTGGTTAATGGCTGCTCGTGGTTTTATAACATGTGGAGTGTCTGCAATCTGTACCCACACCATCTGCTTCAACCCTTGAGTTAATCCTTTTAAATCCAATGTGCATTTCAGAGTTTCCCTTCAGTTCATCAGAGCTTAGAAACCAGAACACTTTGAAATAATATGCATAATGTATTTATATATACAACTTTTGAAGATTTGCATCCAAGCACTTACTACATCTAAAGCATGCTAATTAAAATAATTTCTTGTTCAACAATGTGATAACTTTATTATTTATTTATATTACTAATTTCATGATGCAACTGCACAGTTGCATAAAAAGAAAGCAATGAAACTACATATATGTCATTTAACTGGGTGACATTCAGGTGATCCATTTTAAGTACACTTTTGTCAACAAAAATTGAAGTCATTTAAGTTATTTAAAAAGAAAGGTAATTTTAAATGGGTCAAGGGGAGCCTGCTGTGCACATTCTAAACTTCTAAATGGCCTTAAAGGCTGCCTTTGCAGTTTCCAGACCAGTTGCAGGGTCTGTGTGGATTTGTGCATGCTGTGGGTAGGGTTGCCAACTGTCCCGTATTAGCCGGGACATCCCGTATTTTGGGCTAAACTGGTTTGTCCCGTACGGGATTGCCCTTGTCCTGTATTAGGCCCGGACGGCGCTGTAGTCCCGGACAGAGTAGGCCCGGGCGCTGCCTAATGGAGGTTGTGTAGCAACCCGCCTCCCGGCCTGGGCGGCTACCATTGGTGGAGCGGGAGCAGATGGCCGCTGGCTGGGTGAGGTCACGTGGGGCGCAGGGCGGTGACGTCACCTTGTCCCTTATTTGGGAGTGAGGAATTTGGCAACCCCAGCTGTGGGGATTGTCCCGATGCTTGCATTTACTGTCCTTCCCTCATTGGCCTTGAGGCGTGGAGGCACCTCAAAGTTTACCACATATGGACTTACATCTGGACTGAGCTGCACAAGGATGGCACATTTTCTTCCCTTAAGGATATTAATGAGCCAGATGCGCTTTTATGAGCCTTGTGGTTTCATGGTTCCTATTACTGAGGCAGCTTAAAAAAAATCCAGACTCATTGAATTACCAGATTTTAAACTGCTCAGCTGCCATGATGGGACATAGGCTTCTGTTTCAGGATAATTGTCCAAAATACCACTAAGGTACGATAGCCCAAATAAAGAATACTGCTTTGTCCCTGATGTTGATTATTTATAGAAGACACAAAACGTTGGAGTAACTCAGCAGGTTAGGCATCATCTCTGGAGAGGTGACATTTCAGGTCAGGACTTTTCTTCACACAGTCTGAAGGGTTCCGACTTGTATATCCCAATATTCAAGTCTCACTGCCCAAAAAATGTGACCTATTTTGACTAACGATGAAATAGTCCATAATACCAATATTAAGTGAATAATACTGGAGTGTGCTCCATTTGTAGGTAATGAAATCACTCATTTTGATAAGTCACAAATTTACTTGTTTTAAATATAATGGGCTGTTTTTTTACCAGAACGTTGTATTTACCAGGGTTGGTAATTATGGCTTTGTGGCTCTAGCTATCTCTGCGTATTTACTTTTGAGTATTCTGAGAAAAGCGAGAGAACAACCCAGCGTATTGAATTTGGTTGCTAAATTACATAATGCATGTGCACTGCCTGCATCTACTTTTCTGAAAAATGAAGCAGCTTTACGGCATTGATGAATGAAAACCAAGATTTTGGAAAACATCCCTAACTATCTGGAGCCTTGATAGGCAGCTCGAGGTTCTGCTGCAATCCAATCTTGCTGTAAAGGCAGTTGCTGTACATAAAAAGGTAAAATTGTAGGGTGTGTTTCTCAATTGAATTGCAGCATGCATAAATTATTCTGACTGCTTGAGTGTTCTGCATTCTCGGGGTGAGAGTAAAAGAATGTTATTGTTAGAATAAACTGTATATAATTATTCATGCTTATTATAGTCAGAGGGTTGCATGAAGCCTATTGTATTGATGTAAGCACTCTGCAAGTAATAATTAAGATTTATAACTGCCTGAATTCAGAACTACACTGCAAAGACCCACCACTTCCATTTTGTTTTGTCAAAGGGCAAGTTATGTCCCATTTCTTCATCTTGGAATTGTAGCAATTTAGTAATAAGGACTGCAAAATACGGACCTTTACATGCTGATTGCATAAACATTTTTAATTATTGAAATACCTATTGTGCTTACAGACCATGATGAAATGGGGGATGGAAGCATTAGACATTGGGCTCTTTATTCAATTGTACACTTCACATTTCCATTACCTCATACTGGTGGAAACTTTTACACTCAAGACAACTGTTTTACACATTTTAATTGCATGATGCGACAGTTTGGAAGTCAAATGTTGAGAAGAATGCACAACAATAACCAAAATATTCAATTTGCTGGATAAATATGAAATCTCCAAAGCTTATTACTTCATAGCAGCTGCTTTTAAATGCAGCCTCTTGGTGATATTTGTCTTGCGCACTATGCAGGTTGAGCATCGAGCATTATTCAACTGTCATCTCTGAGACTTAATATTTTCAGTCAACCTTTTGTTGTGGGCAGTGGCGAGAAAGATATATAAGTTATCTCCATATGGTAGTCAGCTGTGCCTGTGCAATCTTTATTTCAATCCCTCATTATTTAGAAGGAGAGGTAATCTCATGGAAGAGCAGTGGAGACCCAATGTGGTGTGCGTGTATTGATCCTCACTTCGGGTGCTGTCTGTGTGGAGTTTGCACGTTCCCCCTGTGACTGCATGGGTTTCCTCCGTGCTCCGGTTTTCTCCCTCATCCTAATGACGTTGAGGTTTGTAGGTTAATTCATCTCTGTAAGTTCCCCCAATTTGTGGGATAACAGAGTTAGCGCGAACAAGTGATTCATGGACAGCATGGGTCAAAGGGCCTGCTTCCATGCTGCATCCTTCAATCAACCGATACAAAACTTTTGCGTGGTTTGGCAGGATAGATGCAGGATGCTTTCTCCCCAACTGGTGTGTCTCGAGTCAGTGGACATAGTCTTAAAATTAGGGGTGACTATTTAGGACAGAAATTAGAAGACATTTATTCACCCTGCTGATAGTGACATTTAGAAATTCCCCATCAAAGAAGTTTTTAGTGCACATTCATGACAGTAATCAATAGTTTTCTGGATACTCAGGGAATTGAGCGATATGGGGTAAGTGCAGAAAAGTGGCGTTTAGGTCAAAGATCAGTGATGACCTTAATGATGGAGCTGGCTTCAGAGACCAGCTGGTCTGCTTAAGCTTCTATTTCTTATGTCCTAACATATTCATGGAGGTCAGATGGAGGGAGAACAATATTCTGTATACATGCATCACACAATGCTGTGTGTGTACCGAGGAGCTCATGTAGAAATGATCCTTTGTCTTGGCACATATTGAAGATGCATCAAAACTTCAATTGTTCTATTGAAGTCGTGGAAAACAAATAAGTCTTATTCGCCAAGCTCCATTCCTGTCTCATACCCAAAACTAACATACATCCGAGAGTGTATAATATAAAGCATCTTAAAAAGCCTCCAAAGTAAAGGCACCAAAATCAAAGGAAGTCTTGTGATATTTCCCCATGTTTCGCTTGGAATGTTGGAAAGATAAAAAATTTGTACAATGTTCTGATAATGAATGGATCTTATCTTCACGTCACTGCAATTATATCTGCCTTTGGATCACACTGTTCCTTCCAACCTCTGACAGATGCTGTCCCTCCACACATGGTGTGATGAGGCATCTGCACCACACAGCACTTTTCTAACTGTAAACGACTGGCCGTGCTCCTGAATGGCGAGCCCCAGTTCCCAGCATAAAGTTATCCCAACTATACACACAAAGTGGATGCATGTTGTCAGATATCAACCAGACTTGCCTATTCTAGTCGTTGAGTTTATTTCCTTCTAGTTTCTCTTAGGTTTGTTTTTAGAAGTATTATTCATCTCCACTTCCATCGCACTCATCGACAGCTTGCCATTCCAGGTCATTATTACTCAATGTGTGCGTAAAATAAAAAAATCCCCTCCTTGTATATCACCTGTGCATCACTTCTATAAAACCTTAAATCTGAGTCTTCTAGCCCTTGTTCCTAATATCTACTTTTGTCTGCCGTTATTGAAATCCGCTGTAATCATGCACCTCAATCAAATCTCCCCTCATCCTCCTTTTGCTTGAGAGACAATCCCACCCAACCTAATGATTACGCTTTCTTGTCTCATCTTTGCGGTTTAAAAATAAAGATCCTTGTGCCTAATTCCATGAAGACTCGGCATGATGAAATGTAAAAATTGATTTATTCCATGCAATGTCAGTTCGTACTTTTGCTAAAACAAGAAGTTAGAAATTGAGTTTTATATGAATTTTCTCAGCATCTGTGTCTTGCAAAGGAATTTTAATTAAAGGTTGTCAGCAATAACTTTGGAGAAATTTGCTATTTCATTGTGTTTAACCAAGTCCTTCGACGCCCTTATAAAAGCTCGCACTGCCGATGACCCAGATGATGTGAGGGAAGACTTTTTCCTGGTAGACAATTTTAATCAGTCTTTTCCGCCCGTCATGCTTTTCATTCAAAATTTGATTCCTGGTAAATATGATACAGGGGAATGTGTTTCCCTTCCTCCTACATCCCCATTCATCTGCACCACACCCAAGGATAAATGTCAGTGGGGGAGTATTATTAACTTGGGTGAAAGTCAGAAATATGATCACACATCATAAATGCATGGAGACAGATATCAATGTCATACAACTACAAACTCCTTTTGTAGTTGTATTTTCAATAACAAGTCACCAAAGCAATTCAGTATTAACTAGGATATTATTTGGCAATTGTTGGATATTGTACCTAACTCCACCCTATATATGAGACTGAAGATTTGCTGGGCAAACATGTTGTCCTTTTAATGAGTAGCATACCTTCAGCCTCCCAAATTCATTTAAAATGGTTCATTGGTGGAGTCATCCCTCAACCGTGTCGGCTTCAATTAATGTGGGTCTAAAATTTCGTGCATGGTCACAATTCTGTCTCTTTACCCATGTATCATTCTGGTGCTCATGAGGTCATCTATTGACCCGCGCTAACAATCTGGGACATGAGTTCAAGTCCATCTGCAGTGCCTCTAGACTATAAGCAGAGTTAATGAACTCATCTGCAATACATATATTGATAGTAACACTCACCATGAAATTGCCAGATGGTTGTAAAAACCCATGGGGTTCACTGGTGTTTTTTAGAGAAGAGATTTTGTTCAATTTACAGCTTGATGTTGGCGCAGCAGTAGAGTTGCTGCCTTACAGAATCAGAGACCCAGGTTCAATCCTGACTACAGGTGCTGTCTGTACGGAGTTTGTACGTTCCCCCCGGAACCGCGCGGGTTTTCCCTGGGTGCTCCGGTTTCCTCTCACACTCCAAGGGTGTGTAGGTTTATAGGTTAATTGGTTTCGGTAAAGATTGTAAATAGTCCCAAGAGTGCTCGTGTACGGAAGTCGCTGGTTTGCATGGACATGCTGTATCTCTAAACTAAAACTAAACTCGTATGTTACTCCAAAATCATAGCAATGTAGTTGACACTTAGTCCTTTGAAATTGCCTAGCAATTCATTTAAGAAGCTGCTGATAGGCACATGGATGGATATATGGGGAATGGAGGGACATGGATCACATTCAGACAGAGGAGATTAGTTTAACTTAGCATCATGTACGGCACAATCATTTTGGGTCGAAGGGCCTTTTCCTATGCTGTACTGTTCGACGTTCTATGTTCATTTAATCCAAAGGCAATAAGCAATGGGAGCATCAGTCTCATCCAGGTGCTAGGATTTGAACCTTTTCTCACTTCATGAACTGAATATTTTCCAAAACTCTGATATCGTTCAATTATGAAGCATTGCAGGTCTTGTGTATCGTTTCAACTATAGCCTAACCAGTATTTTTTATAGATTTATTATCAACCTTTTGTTCTTGTATTGATTTGAAACCTACAATTCATACACTGTGTTTATTTTTACTTTCATTTGTAATCTTAATGATTTGTGCACCTGGCCCCCTGAAATTGTTTTGTCTCCATTGAAAATTTACCATGCGAAGCATAAATCTATTTGCTTTCTATAATGTGTTAGTTTGGAGTTATTTATATTGAATTACATTTGCCACACATCTGCCATGTTGATAATTTGCTTTCATCCATCCCAATTCATCTTGGAGTTAACTGAGCCATGACATTGTACAGGTTTCCCTGAATCGTTATTGAGGAATTTATTTACTTAATTCGTCACTGAACTCAGGTTTTGTTCTCCAATACAAAGGGTATGGAACACATTTGGAGACTGCCTTTCTACTAGAAGTCCATGAAAACCAGTAACATTTGGCCACCAATCACCTCCCAGGCTTTGCTCCAGCCCCTACTTCTTTACCAGCTTTCTACCCTCTACTCCTCAGTGTGAAGAAGGGTCCCGATCCGAAACCACATCTGTCTACTTCCCTCCACTGATGCTGCCTGACCTGTTGATTTCTTCCAGCACTTTGTGTTTACTCAACATTTAACAATCTCTTTGATTGTGTTTATGGAAAGGAGTGCGCGAAGTATAGTGTGGCACAGTAGCACAGTTTGTACCACTATAGCCTCAGTCATTACCAGAGACCCAGATTCAGTTTTCACTTCTGGTGCTGTCTGTTTGGAGTTTGCTGTCTGTTTGGAGTCTAGTGTGAACACATGAGTTTCCTTCGAATACTCCAGTTTTCTCTCATCCCAAAGACAACCAGATCGGTGGATTAATTGACCATTGTAAATTGTCCCAACTTTATAGATGAGTGATAAATAAAATGTAGGAGCTGTTGATGGGAATGTGGGATTCGTGTAAGGTTAGCGTATAATGAATGGGTGGTTGATGGTCAGCATCAACACTCAATGCGCCAAAATGTCCTGTTTCCATGCTGTAGCCTTCTATATAAATTAGCTAATTAAAAGGGAGGAGGGGACTCACTTGAGCACCTGCGCTCTTCCAAGCGACAACATCGGCCTGTAAAGTTCAGATTGTCTGACCTTGTTAGAAGAAGTGGGGTTTATGCTGGTATTCAATGCATCCTTAAGAGCCTGTCCCACTTAGGCGACTGCCGGCGACTAGGCTGTCGCCGAACGTTCGCCGGGGTGTCGTGGGCATGATCGTGAGGAGTCTTCCAAAGATTGTAGTGGATCGTAATGGATCTCGGCGCAACGCTGAGAAATCAAACGGTTTGAAATCTCTCGGCGACAGCTGGCTTGTCACCAGGTATCGTAGCTTATTGCGGGCGCTGTCACATGCTGTCCCCAGGTTTGATAGGTTCTCTTAAGATGCATTTAGAAGCACATAATATTAAAATAAGTAAAGTCATTGCAAAATACCATAAAATGCTTGTGTTTAACCAATTTATTTACCGTCAGGACATTTGACAGGTAGATTGGAGGCGACAGTTTGACGGTTAGGTAAGCGTGGGAATTTTCGCGATGTTTTTGGCCTCAGCCATTACATTTAAAGTGGGCTCCAAACCCAAATATTCAACCCAGAAACCAGATATGCATCTCCCGTACATTTTCAAAGAATGCCCACACACCTTTCACAAAAATCCACTGAACCACTTTTAAATAAATTTTTAAAAATACAGCTATTAGTAAACTGGAAGTAAATCCGGTTTATTCCTTGTTACAGTGAAGCTTGGTTTTTAAGTAACCCATTCAAGGTGTTATAGTTCAAAACTCTTAAGTACTTACCGACTTGTCAGTGATTTCAGCGAAAATTAGGACGCCGGAGAAGCATTGACAGCGTGGGAATTTTCGCGATGTTTTTGGCCTCAGCCATTACATTTAAAGTGGGCTCCAAACCCAGATATGCAACCCAGAAACCAGATATACATCTCCCTTACATTTTCAAAGATGCCCACACACATTTCACAAAAATCCACTTAACCACTTTTAAAATTATTATTTTTTAATACAGCTATTAGTAAACTGGAAGTAAATTGCAGTTTATTCCTTGTTACAGTGAAGCTTGGTTTTTAAATAACCTATACAAGGTGTTATAGTTCAAAACTCTCAAGTACTTACCGACTTGTCAGTGATTTCAGCGAAAACCAGGACGCCGGAGAAGTATTGACAGCGTGGGAATTTCCCGATGTTTCCGTAGATGGTGTAATCTCAACCTGACTCGGCATTGTCGTGGTCATTGTCATCGGGTAAAAGAAAAGTTCGGCGATCTGCTACGACTTTGACAGTCGCCGGCAGTCGCCAAAAATTCGCCTAAGTGGGACAGGCCCTTTACTGTGGTAGTGCCTATCAGTTGCCAGGCATGATTTCTCATCATGCCTTGCAGCTGATATCCTTGCACTAGGGCAGGATTTACCATTCTGCTGGCCATATGAATATTTGTATCAGTGAAAAGCTCTTGAGAAACTTAACCCCCTTGTTAACTGGTGGAGATCAGTACTGATAATGTATATCAATTTCCATACCATTTACATACACACATGGAAATTTGAGCTCCTCAAACTGAATACAGTCCTATGCCATTAAATACATTTTTACTTGTCATTAAATAATCCTGCCAGCCATCTATCATTTACTTGTTCAACGGTGACATCCATAATTAAATGAACATTAATCTTTGCTGCACATTTTTGCGATGTAGAATGCTAATTGAAAATCTAAAATTGCTTCTCTGCTTATTTCCTTCGTTAATGTATTTAGTCATTTGAATTACTTGAAAACTAGTTAAGCAGATCATGTAGCTTACAACTCTCTGTTTGTCCTTGGCGATCCCATATTTTCCATGAGCCTTATTTTTCCTTTGGTAGCTTTTCTAAACAACCCTCTCACAGTTCCCTTCTGCTCTTACTGTGAGACTTATTAATCTGGCATCTGCTTGGCCTCTTTTTACAGAGATGGAACACTGGCCTCTCTTCATCTTAATTTAATCGTCCAAATTGATTCTGGATTGCTCAGCGAGTCTGTGTCCACAACAGCTGGCTCTAAATTTTTTGCTCTTTTTAATTTCATTTTATCTTGAAACCGTTACCTGTGGTCGTGGTTAAAATCTTTATTTGAATCGCGCAGTTAATTTTTTTTTCTATTTGCATTAAATCATACATTTTGGAGGTGTGAACTTGCTCCGAAGATTACTCCAAACATTGTTGTATAACTGGTTACTCGAATCGCGTAAATACTGAAGATTTCATAAAGAAACTTCTGGGAGAAAAATAATTGAATATTTAATATCATGAGGTAGATGCAGAAAAGCATTGATAAAATGTTGTTTGATTTTTGATTTAAAAAAAACTAATGGGATTGGAATTAAAGCAAAAACAAACTGCAATGCTGGAAGTTGAATCACAGCCGAAAACGCCACACACTGTTAGAAGGAGGAATCAAAAGAAGGGTCTCGACCCGAAACGTCACCCATTCCTTCTCTCCAGAGATGCTGAGGACCCGCTGAGTTACTCCAGCATTTTGTGATACACGCTGTTAGAAGGTCAGACAATGTTTATGGAGCGGGAAACAGAGTTTAAAAATTAGGTGGTGATTCAGGTCATTGAACTGCAAAATTCTCTTTCTCTCATTTTCTGTTTTAGTATTGGAATTGGAGTTGAAAGAGGACTTCAGGCAGTTGTGAGCAACTTAGGCATTGAATAGATGAACGTAGTCACAAGGAGTTTTTTTAACACAAAATAATGTATGTAGATTTTTTTTAAATTTAAAAATCTGCTCCAGGTTAATATATTGCACTTAATCCATTCTGCCTTTCTTACCCTCGCGTCTCGTTACTCGGCTCACAGAAAAGGAGCAAAATGATCTACATGGAAATAAGTTAACATGAACATCATACTTTACAGCAATTTTAGCCACGTAATGTTGCAATTAAACAGACCCAATTGCAAGGTTCCTATATTGTTCAAGGTTCCTATATTGTTCCATATTTCATTTCATTTAAAAGGCTTGAAGGATGTAAAGGGCATAAATTACAGTGGATTGTCGTGAAAATGTTTCCATTTAAGTTTTTAACAATCCTTGCTTGAAAATTGTTCAGAAGTCACAGTGCAATAGGACAAAATAATCAAATAATATTATCAAAAGTAAAGATGACTAAAAGCTTCTTAAATCTCTTGAAGCAATTGATATGTAATGGATTACATTAAGGTGTAGGCCTGTTAAGTGGGCATTGAAGCATCTGCACCTAGTTTGCAGCAAGACTGTGTAAGTGGCAGTGAGGAGAAGGAAAACTCAGTGGTGTTTTTAGTTATGCCGATTGTTTGAGAAAGAGATTCTAACCAGATGTAGCCTCGGAAATCATTTCAAATCATAGAGGCACAATTCTTCTGCAGGAGGTGAAAATCGCAATCTAAATCACGAGGTATCCTGAAAGGTTCTCACTGCTACACTTTGGCCATGCTCAGATGTTGGACTAATGGATTCATTCAGGGCAGTGCCAGCTTAATGCAGTTCCTAACCTGGAAGCCTTCAGCTGAACTGCACCAGTTTAGACCTGCAGCACACGTCACCTTCAGTGACTTCCTTCATTTCAGTGATCGGGAGTTGTTCTGACAGGAAAAGTTACACCTTGGGAATACAATCCTGAAATGAGTTAATGGAAATTAATTTTAAAATATTTAATGCATTTAAATAACTTGAAGTGTTTTCTACAGTGTTTAAGTGTTTTATTTTTAATATTTTATATTCTTAATTTAATTAATTGTACTAGTTTATGAAATTTTGCAGTGTGCAAATGTCAGGGTCACTGAGCTTTTTGATAGTTATACAGCTGGTAGGTAAATCTGGGGGCAGAGTTCGCCCATTGCTAAAGCATTTTGGGAGGCAAGGCTTGTAGATTTTGGAGTCATCTGTGCACAGAATATGGCCACTGAGGCCCCAGTGGTCTACGCTAGAACCCTTGCACTGCAATGGTACTTTTAGCAACAATGTCTGGTAACAATGGTAACAACAGACAGAATGTCCAGATTCTGGGCTAAACACAGTTTTCAGGTGACTTTAGACTTCAGGGATACAGTGTGGAAACAGGGCTGTCGGCCCACTGAGTTCATGCTGACCAACAATCACCTGTACTCTAGTTTCAGTCCTACACACTAGGAACAATTTTCAGAACGCAATTACCCTACAAACCTTTGAAGTCTTTGGAGTGTGGGAAGAAACTGGAGCACCTGGTGAAAACTCACGTGGTCACAGGGAGAACGTACAGACTCCGTGCAGACAGCATCCATTGTCATTATTGAACCCAGGTTTCTGGTGCCTTTGAGGAAGAATCTTACTGGGCATGGGCAGCCAAGTATCAGACTGCTGGTTCAGTTCAACAGGGGAGTGTTGATAGTGCAATAAGCCCACTAGATGATTCAGCCCGAGTGAGTTGGAAACCACCAGTGATGCATTCATACCCACATCCAATAATGTGTGTAAGCATCATTGTCTGAGAGCGATGCAGTGTGTAGCAACCATCTAAATATTCATCTGGAACAACCACAAGGACCTCATGATGCAACATGTTGGTTTGACTCGACCCGAAACGGCGCCTATTCCTTTTCTCCAGAAAAGTCTGACCCGCTGAGTTACTCCAGCTTTTTGTGTCCATCTTTGGTTTAAACCAGCATCTGTACTTCCTTCCTCCACATGTTGGTTTAATTATTTGATTAGGATTGCTTGATTAGCACATCAATTGTGCTGAAGTGTTGTGGGAGGGGGAAAGGAAGGAAAGTAGAGAAAAGAAGTCAAACTCTTGTCTAATCACATTATTGCTAATATATTTACTTCTGTTCTTCAGCCCAAGAAAAATATCAGCCAGTAAATACATGTGAGGCTAAAGTACACTCCATTAATGTTTCCATATTTCTAGCTGTTCAGGTCCTTACTGGTACAAAGCAGAAGGTTTGGGTTTTTTATTATCATGTGTATCGAGGCACAGTGAAAAGCTTTGCTTTGCATGCTATCAAAACAGATCAGATATATCATAAATACAATGTTAAACTCAAGTACAACAGATTGAGCCAAGGGGAAGTCATCCAACTGAAATGTAGGAATTGTAAATACAGGTCCACCAGTGAATTTTTCAGCATTCTTGGTTCCAGAGCCTTTCTGGATTATCTGTTTAGCCGGACCAGCAGAGGTCACGGCCTCCAAGAGGAGTCTCGCGGTACAGGAACGGTCAGCCGGGGAGCCCGCAAAGTCTGCCTCGGAAGTCGACTGGGAACTGATCCACCGACGGCGCGGAAGTCACAAAAAGGATGAAATCGGCCGACTCACCCGGCCAAGGCGCCACATTGTCGGAGGGAGTTCCGGGTGGGGAATAGTTTTTTCTAATTAAAGGAAGTGCCGGACCACCAGTTGCTGGAAAATCGGGGGTGGACCTGGAAATGCAAAAAGTACTAGACATAGTCAAAAGGTCAGGCAACATCTGTGAAGTAAAAGTGGCAGTTTGATATTTCAGGTTGGTAACCTTCTATCAGATCCAAGGAAAGCTGCAGATAAAACATATTTTAAGATGCAGAGAAAATGAGAAGGACAGAACAAAATAATATCTGGATGTGCTGGCAAGGATGTGTCCAAATGTTAGGCAGGCAAAATGGCACAGAGCAGCCAATGTAATCAAGGACTTGTCCCACTCTGGCCATTCCTCCTTCTCCCTACTCTTGTTAGGCACAAAGGTACAGAAACGTGAAGGCATGCACCACTAGACGCGGGAACATCTTCTTCATTCGTGTTATCAGGCTTCTGAATGATCCTTATTTGAGCTATGGCACTGTGCATTTCACCTCGACCCCATTGAGGTCATTGGACTTTGTCTATGGAACTGATGTACCTCGACGTGCTATAATGCTGAGAACTATATTCTGCACTCTGTATCTTCCCCTTTTCTCTACCTATTGTACTTGAGTTCAAACTGATTGTATTTGTGTATGGTATATCTGATCTGATTGAATAACATGCAAAATAAAGCTTTTCACTGTCCCTCGGTACGTGTGAGAATAATAAACCTAAAACCTATTATTCCTATTATTCTTCCTGCTTCCCATCCCCCTGCCCTTCTTAGCTGTGCTCTGCTCTGCTCTGCTCTCCTCTGTAGCACCTCTGCCTCTGCATCCCCATGAGCAGCACTATGAGAGATCAGGTTTTGTTTCTCTGTAATTGGACTTCTTAAATATTTCATAGATGATTTGATAACTGTTACAGTATATGGTTTTTCCCTAAAATTAGGTGCACATTATGCATTGGATTTTAGAAGAAATTCAAGGCCTTGCAGCTAAATATGGCTTGAAATTCATTACTGATTTCTCCTCAAATGGATGCTGCTGCAGTATTGTTTTGATTAGTCTAACAATATGTACTTCCAAGTAATTATGTTCTGCTGTTGCCTGACCTGCTTGCAGCATTTTCAATTATATTTTTAGATTTTTACCATTGTTAGTGTTTTCCTTTTTTATTAAAGCTTTCATGAAGCATGTTTGTACCGTTTATTAGCTTATGCTATCTTTAATCAGACTCTGTCTTTAATCGGACTTTCATATCATATCATATATATACAGCCGGAAACAGGCCTTTTCGGCCCACCAAGTCCGTGCCGCCCAGTGATCCCCGTACATTAACACTATCCTACACCCACTAGGGACAATTTTTACATTTACCCAGCCAATTAACCTACATACCTGTACGTCTTTGGAGTGTGGGAGGAAACCGAAGATCTCGGAGAAAACCCACGCAGGTCACGGGGAGAACGTACAAACTCCTTACAGTGCAGCACCCGTAGTCAGGATCGAACCTGAGTCTCCGGCGCTGCATTCGCTGTAAAGCAGCAACTCTACCGCTGCGCTACCGTGCCGCTATCTTGCACTAAATGATGTACCTTTTATCCATTATATGTACACTGCGGAAGGCTTGATTGTAATCTTGCACAGTCTTTTTGATTGGAACTCAGGCAACAAAAGGCTGTTTGCTGTACCTCATAACAATAATAAACTAAACTCACGATGAGAGTGCGTCATCAGTTACAAGAAGAATGTAGTAGTGATTGATAATGATAAAAAGGCTTCCAGCTGTGGGAACGTGAATAACTTAGTCTATAGCCAAAGCAGGGCTCTGGTTAAGACCTGCTTTATTGCTCTCCTGGGCCCACATGTACAGAGGGAGTTTCTACAAGTCCATAGAGCTCAGAGGACTATCGGAACACAGCTACCAGCCTTGGAGGGCATCTACAACACACGATGCCTAAGAAAAGCCACCAGCATCCACAAAGACTCTTCACACTCCTGCAACAGTCTGTTCGAACTTCTACCATCGGGCAGACGATACAAGGCCTTCTATGCCCGCACCTCCAGACTCAGGAATAGCTTCATCCCCAGGGCCATAGCTGCTATGAACCGATCCTGCTGAGCCGGATGGTCACATCGCACAGTGAACCGGCACAGATCTACTGCACTTTATTCTGTTTAAAACTGTTCTAATTTGTTTCATTGGATTGTATAAATTAATACTGACTAGCTAATTAATTTATTGCATCGTATGGGAGGCGCATTCCCAATCTCGTTGTACCCCTGTACAATGACAATAAAGATATATTGTATTGTATTGTATTGCAAATGCCCGTCAATCTCTGTGCATTACCATGTTGAGTGCTTAGAAATGCTGGCAACAATTTTGGTCAACCATTCTTCTTCAACCTGTAGTTGGCCCTCCAAACCACTACACTTGGGCATTCCCAGTAATTTTTATTTGAAATGCTGATTTACTGGAATATTGTTGTCAATACTGGAGACCTTGAGGAAGGATGTCAACACTTTGGAGAGACAACCAGGGTCTTCAGCTCGTTAGCAATCGTTAGCAATCGAGAAGGGAAGCGCATATTTGATAGATGTTCAAAATCTTAAATGATTACCAAAGAGTAAACAATTACATAACTGTTTCCAATGGCAGGCAGTGATGGTCAGAAGATACTAGGTTAATAGGCAAAACAACCGGTGAAAATATCAGGAAACTTTGAAATGAGGTGGATCGGCATGCATTCAAAATGGTAAAAGACAGATATGCTCAAAATTTCTACCACCCCATAAATAAAATGAAATACAAAGCAAAATGGTATAGGTTGAATTCCCTGCAGTAATACAGTAAAGCCTCGTTTTTACGGACCTCTATAATGGATTTCGGTTTTAGCGGACGGACCTATTGAAATGCACCGCCAGGCTGGAATGCCGATGCCGTGCCTGCTGCCAGCATCTGTTTTGCTGTATTGAGACTTTGGAGCTTTGTAGCTTAATGTTTCAGCTGAAAAAAACACCTTTGTCGGTACAGTTCTTGCTCATCATAAATTTTATTGTTGGGTCTCTGCACTTGAAATGCCGTATAAATATTGCACTCTGTATAGCAGCAATAAGGGACACCATTCCCCTCTATTGTCTGTTATAACGAGGTTTTCATGTTGTGGGACCTGTGTGTGCTGATTTTGTTATTGTTTATACAGTCAACAAAGCTTGGGGTCTAGTTTTAGTATTCATTAATAAAATCTTCAGTCCACATCAGAAAGAATATTCCTCCATTGAATCGAAGGCTTATTTGGTTGTGTTTGAAGATTTTAAAATAATGGTGTTTCTGCAGTGGTTTATTATATCTTAGAATCAGAAAGGATGTCTGAGTCTTGGTGTAGTAATAGGATAAGAAAAAGTAATTTGGATTAAATTTGTGCATTGGCTCTGGCAATCTTCCTTTAATTGACTTTGGATTGGTAATACTTGATTTTGGATGATGATGATTTGTTTTCTTGTAATAGAATCTTCAACTCGCTTGTCTTGAGATAACTGAAACTAAGTAATAGATATTCTCAATCCAAATCTTCTCAATGCTATGCTTTTGGAATTCATTTGGCTTCAACTACGTATGTTTTCATAATTGAGTTTTCAAGTGTAATCTCATTGTTTTATATTACTTTCCCTGTAGTTTTTTTATGATTTTTATTGAACATGTTTCAAAAATTTGATAAAGGCACTCTATTTTGCATTTCTTCTTTTGCACGGCTGGGACAAGTAACAGTGGAAAAGACGCAGATTTATTAAAATTGTACATAGAGTTTGAATTTTGATCATTTGTGGGCAAGTGAGAACACAGGCATGTTCATGATAGAAACTTGACTGTAGCTCATTATGCATTCAGTTTGATAAGTTCTTGAAGGCCTACGTTCAAATAATAAGCACTATTATATGCATTATTAAATACTGATATCTCCTCTTTTCCCGTTTTCCTGTGTTTTCATGAGCTGCATTTCGTAAGACTCATAAGGAGTGCAAGCTGGAGGAGTGTGCAGTGCCATTCATAAAATCACAACCAATCTGGCCTTCACTTTACCACTTGTCCCTGATGACATTCCAGTTTTCGAAAGATTAAAAATGTCTCTTTTTCCACCTCTCTTTCTGAATAATTTGACGTTCATCATTTGGAGGAGAGAAATCCATAGATTTTTAAGCCTCTGAGAGAATAAAGTCCTCTTTCATGTAGCAATAGGAATAACCCTTTAACTTGCAACTTTTCCCCCCTAGATTCTCTCCCAAAGCGAAGCAGCAGCTTCCCACAAAATCATTGGTTCCAGTGAGATAATGGTTCATACTTCTGAAATTGTGACTGGTCGCTATTTGCACCTCAAGGCAACCCCTTCACCTCAGGAATCAACTTGTTGAATGTCTTCTAAACTGCTTCCAATTGGTGTGCTTTTACCAGCTTGTTCGGCGGCATTTGGGTCATGTACGCAGTCTAACTAACGCAAGACCTGATGAAGTTACAGAGATGGCTCTTATTCATCAGGTCATAAGTGATAGGAGTAGAATTAGGTCATTTGGCTCATCAAGACTACTCCGCCATTCAATCATGGCTGATCTATCTCACCCTCCTAACCCCATTCTCCTGCCTTCTCCCCACAACCTCTGACACCTGTACTAATCAATAATCTATCAATCTCTGCCTTAAAAATACCCACTGATGGCCTCCATATCCTTCTGTGGCAAAGAATTCCACAGATTCACCACCCTCTGACTAAATAAATGTCTCCTCATCTCCTTCCTATAAAAATGTCCTTTAATTCTGAGGCTATGACCTCTAGTCCTAGACTCTCCCTCTGGTGGAAACATCCTCTCCACATCCACTCTATCCAAGCCTGTTGATGACCCGAGTACCTCAGTAGATGAACCAATGGGCACTGCATCGAGTAACGGGGAACTTCACAGCCAACTGTCCCCGCCACCAGCTGAGCACGAAGATACCCATAAAGAAACAGCCCCCCTGCGGTAGTCCACCAGTGTGCGTCAGCTGGTTGACCGATACCAGGCCGGATAGCGGCAAGGAAGTCATTTCATCACTCTGCTATGAACATCTCACTGTTGATTGTCCTATTTTGCACCTTGCACGCGTGTGCAGCAGTATCCCTGCCGCTCAGGAATCTCACGGGTGACAGTAAATTGGGTACACCGTCTAATCAGAGGACTGTGATGTGGGACTTGCGCAAGATTCGGCCGGGACACAGTTGGTTAGGCTGCAGCCAATTTAATGTAAGTTAGGGTGACACACAATGTTCGGAGCAAAGATAATAGAGCAGAGCAAGATAGACCACTCGACCCTAAAAACCGTAGTATGTCATGGCGCCATTTTAGCAGGCAGACACTTGCAGAAACATTTAAAAAGAAAAATAACAAAAACCTGTGAATTGATAGATGAGATATAGTCTGCATTTTTATGGTATCATCACACATACTGTTCCCCCAAAACACTGATTACACTGCGAGAGGCATAGTGAAGAGGAAAAAAATAGTCAAGGCAAATGTGGGTCCCTTGAAGACAGAAGCAGGGGAATTTATTATGGGGAACAAAGAAATGGCAGACGAGTTAAACCGTTACTTTGGATCTGTCTTCACTGAGGAAGATACACACAATCTCCCAAATGTTCTAGGGGCCGGAGAACCTAGGGTGATGGAGGAACTGAAGGAAATCCACATTAGGCAGGAAATGGTTTTGGGTAGACTGATGGGACTGAAGGCTGATAAATCCCCAGGGCCTGATGGTCTGCATCTAGGTGGCTCTAGAAATAGTGGAAGCATTGGAGATCATTTTTCAATGTTCTATAGATTCAGGATCAGTTCCTGTGGATTGGAGAATAGCAAATGTTATCCCACTTTTTAAGAAAGGAGGGAGAGAGAAAACGGGTAATTATAGACCAGTTAGTCTGACATCAGTGGTGGGGAAGATGCTGGAGTCAATTATAAAAGACGAAATTGCTGAGCATTTGGATAGCAGTAACGGGATCATTCCGAGTCAGCATGGATTTACGAAGGGGAAATCATGCTTGACAAATCTACTGGAATTTTTTGAGGATGTAACTAGGAAAATTGACAAGGGAGAGTCAGTGGATGTGGTGTACCTCGACTTTCAGAAAGCCTTCGACAAGGTCCCACATAGGAGATTAGTGGGCAAAATTAGGGCACATGGTATTGGGGGTAGGGTACTGACATGGATAGAAAATTGGTTGACAGACAGAAAGCAAAGAGTGGGGATAAATGGGTCCCTTTCGGAATGGCAGGCAGTGACCAGTGGGGTACCGCAAGGTTCGGTGCTGGGACCCCAGCTATTTACGATATACATTAATGACTTAGACGAAGGGATTAAAAGTACCATTAGCAAATTTGCAGATGATACTAAGTTGGGGGGTAGTGTGAATTGTGAGGAAGATGCAATAAGGCTGCAGGGTGACTTGGACAGGTTGTGTGAGTGGGCGGATACATGGCAGATGCAGTTTAATGTAGATAAGTGTGAGGTTATTCACTTTGGAAGTAAGAATAGAAAGGCAGATTATTATCTGAATGGTGTCAAGTTAGGAGGAGGGGGAGTTCAACGAGATCTGGGTGTCCTAGTGCATCAGTCAATGAAAGGAAGCATGCAGGTTCAGCAGGCAGTGAAGAAAGCCAATGGAATGTTGGCCTTCGTAACAAGAGGAGTTGAGTATAGGAGCAAAGAGGTCCTTCTACAGTTGTACCGGGCCCTGGTGAGACCGCACCTGGAGTACTGTGTGCAGTTTTGGTCTCCAAATTTGAGGAAGGATATTCTTGCTATGGAGGGCGTGCAGCGTAGGTTCACTAGGTTAATTCCCGGAATGGCGGGACTGTCGTATGTTGAAAGGCTGGAGCGATTGGGCTTGTATACACTGGAATTTAGAAGGATGAGGGGGGATCTTATTGAAACATATAAGATAATTAGGGGATTGGACACATTAGAGGCAGATAACATGTTCCCAATGTTGGGGGAGTCCAGAACAAGGGGCCACAGTTTGAGAATAAGGGGTAGGCCATTTAGAACGGAGATGAGGAAGAACTTTTTCAGTCAGAGGGTGGTGAAGGTGTGGAATTCTCTGCCTCAGAAGGCAGTGGAGGCCAGTTCGTTGGATGCTTTCAAGAGAGAGCTGGATAGAGCTCTTAAGGATAGCGGAGTGAGGGGGTATGGGGAGAAGGCAGGAACGGGGTACTGATTGAGAGTGATCAGCCATGATCGCATTGAATGGCGGTGCTGGTTCGAAGGGCTGAATGGCCTACTCCTGCACCTATTGTCTATTGTCTATTGTCTATTGTCTATTGAACGGCGGGTTTTGCTTACTAAAATGCTGGACGTTACGCTCCTTTGCGTACTACACTTCAGTATAGATGATTTCAACGGAGTGGTTCATCTTGTTCCTCTAGTATCTTTGGTTCGAAGCTAGTTAGTAAATTAATGTTTCATTACTTATTCTGTTGTTGTTATTGCTCCGGGCAAACTTGCACATTTATATGCCATCCCTTTTGCAAGGAAGGCTAGCATTACATTTATCACCTTGATTATTTGGCGTAGCTGAATGCTAATTTTCAGTGTTCCATGTACAAGAAAGCACAGATCCGTCTGCGCTGCAGTATTGTGTAATCCCTCACCATTTAAAACAATATTCTGTTTAATATATTGTCATGTGTACCAAGGTCCAGTGAAAAGCATTTTTTGTGCATGCTATCCAGTCAATGAGAAGACTATACATGAATATAATCAAGCCGTCCACAGTGTGTAGATACAGGATAAAGGGTATGCTACTGCTGAAATAAAGATTTAAAAGAGCGGAGCGATTGTGTTGGAATAGGAAAATAACTGCAGATGCTGGTACAAATCGAAGGCACCACAAAATGCTGGAGTAACTCAGCAGGTCAGGCAGCAGCGATTGTGTTGTATTTATAGCAGATCCCCTTCTGGGACAAGCATGCAAAGTGTCACCTGCCTTTAGCCCCATCTTGCCCCTGTCCTTCTATTCTGCCTGCCAAGCAGGTAATCTTATATTTTCCTAGATTCTTCTTCATCTGTCAAATCTTTGCTCGCTGAATATCCATAACCTTTTGCAGAAACATTGTGTCCTCCTTGCAGCTTGCACGCCAATAGCTAATGTAACTGAGCACCACCTCCCCAACGTTTGTATTTGTTTCTCCTAGTCATGAGCTAATACATTCTGTTAAGTTTCCTGGTGTGTTGCTGGACCTGGATACTGGCCATTACAACTCATATACTGTACAAGGACACCCAGATCCCTCAGCATCTTAGAGACCTGTAATCTCTCACCGTGTAAATAATGTGCTTTTTAAGTGTTTCCTGCTAAACAGTATTATGCTCTATTTACTGGATCTTTTATTGCACACTTAGCCAATCTGTATCCTTTTATAACTTATAACTTATTCCCTCATTACAACTGACTTTCCTACCTATCAGGTCATCAATAAATTTAGCAAAGATTTCTTGGGTATACACATCCTAGTCATTTATATAAACAGTGAACGACTGAGGCCCTAGCAGTGATCCCTGTGGCACACCACTCATTGTATTTTGCCAACTAGTAAAAGACCCAGTTATGCCACCTTTCTATTTCCAACCAGTCTTTGATCCAAAACACAAAGAGCTGGAGGAACTCCGCGGGTCAGGCAGTATCTATGGAGGGAATGAACAGAAGATGTTTTGTGTCGGGACCTTCTCCAGACTCTTCTCCAGTCTGAAGAAAGGTCCTGACCTGAAACGTCATCAATCCATTCCCACCATAGTTGCTGGTTAATCTGCTGAGTTCCTCCAGCACTTTGTGTTTTGCTCAAGATTCTAGCATCTCCAGTCCTATCCATATTAATGTTACATTATAGTATGAGCTTATGTTTTCCATAATAATACTTGATATGGCATCTTATCTAATAGCCTTTTGGAAATCTTAAGCGTTGAACATCCATAGTTTTGCCTTTATCCACATGTAACTTCTAATGCCGATAAACTGGTCCAACTTTGTCTTCACCATGAATTTTACTGAATAAGTTGATATTTTCTGGGTGACCTGCTATAATGTCTTCACTACTAGCTTCCAATAGTTTCCCTTTGACCGATATTAAATTAACTGGTCCATTAGTTTAATGTAGCTAATTGGCCCATTAGGTTTCTGCTCCCTTTTTGAATAAAGGAGTTAATTTTTTTGCTTTTTATTTAATGAAATCTTCTCCGAATCTTGGGCATCAACTATTGCATCAACTATTTCATGAGTCACTATTCAAAGACCCTTGAATAAAGTCTATCAGGGTAAGGGTGATTTTTGTGTCAGCCGCTCCAACAATTTGCTCAGTACCACTGCCCCCGTGATTATAATTTTCCAGAGTTCCTCCCTCCTTTTCCATTATTCTTATTTCTGGGTTGTTGCTTCTGCTTTACACAGAAGACTGGTGAAAGATACCTGTTTAATTCCCCTGTCATTTTCCGTACGTTCCATTATTAATTCCCCACACTTCTGTCTGTGCATGTTAATTACCTAAAGTGAAGTTCACAGCACAGCCATTATTTTTTTCTGGAACTAATGGTTTAAAAGTCTGGAATCCACTGATGTATATTGGTGAAATATTTTGATACTTCCACTGAAATTAAATAGTTCTGATTGATGGTCTTTATGATGCTGCATAAGTCTCATTGATCAACCATGGTGGAATTCACTATCTTCCATATAAACATAACCTAAATATGTATTTCTCTGCTAATGTAGTTCTTGTTGGAACTGTGAAGGTAAAAGATTCATTTTTAGAACATCATTTATTATCAATTTCAACTCTGAAAATTGCATTACCACTTCAGATGTGGAATTAATTTGATTTAAATTGTATATACTTCAATATGAACATCTAGCGGCTTAATAATATAGGTAGAGGTTTTACCATTTAATCTGGCATGTTATTTCCACCCTCATTAACATTTATATATATCTGTATGAGAAATTCTATTAACTTTGTTGAAAAGCGTGATTAAAAATAAAGAAAAACATATAAAGTTAAGGAACTATCTTTTTATTTTGGAAAAAAGAAGCCATCCTGACAGCTGGATGAAATAACGTTTACTTTTGTCATTTTGCATTTATTATATCCTGAATGCAGATTAAAATACAGTGTAGATCCAGTAAGGAAGCAAGAAAATAGGACATGGCTGAAGAAATGGCATGGGGACATGTCTATATATAGCTGTCCTGCTGCAGACTTTGCAGTCTGTATTTACGTGCCCCATTTTCTAGTTTCAGGACTGCTGTTACGATGGCAACACAGGAAAAGAAAGATCGACCAGTGAGTATGGTCAGTGAAGTTTCTAACTACACCTTGGCATCTGAAATGGCACTGCTTCCGAATAGTCCTGTTTGCCGAGTAAGTACTGATTCGTGTAAATGTCATTTAAACCCAATGCCCTTTGGTTACTCACTGGCATTTTCAACTTGATCTGCAACTTAACGACAATAATTGTTCAAGATCCAGCATTGCCTTTATTATCATTTGTTTCGCAGGAAATGTGTAATATTTTGCCTGATCTGTTTTGATTTTTATTTGCAATGGGTAGCAGTACTATCACTCGAGTAAGATATAAATCTTTTTGTTTGATGACCAAAAAGGTGCAATAACATGTATCATTGAAAAGTTGGACATTTTATTACATTGTCAGTATTGCAAATTCAATGAAGAAAGCATCACAAATGGATTGTGAAAAGTCACTTTGAAGTGAAGAATAACTGATAACATGTGTAGGAAGAAACTGCAGATGCCGGTTTACATTGAAGATAGACACAAAATGCTGGAGTAACTCAGTGGAAGTCAAGTCAAGTTTATTTGTCACATACACATACACGATGTGCAGTGAAATGAAAGTGGCAATGACTGCGGATTGTGCAAAAAAAATTACAATTACAGCATATAAATTTTAATTAATACAGAAAAGAAAATTTAGTCCCTGGAGTTATAATAGTTAACAGTCCTGATGGCCTGTGGGAAGAAACTCCGTCTCATCCTCTCCGTTTTCACAGCGTGACAGTGGAGGCGTTTGCCTGACCGTAGCAGATGGAACAGTCCGTTGCTGGGGTGGTAGGGGTACCTCATAATCTTGCTTGCTCTTGATCTGCACCTCCAGATGTATAGGTCCTGCAGGGGGGCGAGTGTAGTTCCCACTACTCTCTGTAGGGCCTTCCTGTCCTGGGCAGAGCTGTTCCCAAACCAAACTGTGATGTTGCCGGACAGGATGCTCTCTACAGCCACAGAGTAGAAGCATTGAAGGATCCTCAGAGATACTCTGAATTTCCTCAGCTGTCTGAGGTGGTAAAGACACTGCCTTGCCTTACCCACCAGTGCGGCGGGACTGGCAGCATCTCTGGATAGAAGAAATGGGTGACGTTTCAGGTCGAGACCCAAAACGTCACCCATTCCTATCCAGAGATGCTGCCTGTCCCGCTGAGTTACTCCAGCATTTTGTGTCTATCTTCAATAACTGATAACAATTCAGTTGATTTGTATCTGTAGTAAGAAATAATGTTTTATTATTTTATCTCGGTATCATATTGACATCATAGAAAGGCCCGATTCAACCTATCATGTTTGTGTCTCTCACGGGCCTAATCCTACTTTCCAAGCCCATTGACCCGAAGACTAAGGCTCTTCAAAAGCAAATCACAAGTACTTTGTAAAGGTGATGAGGATATCAGCTTTTATTACCTTCTCAGAGTGTGATTTGCAGACTCCACTACCCTCTGGGTGGAAAAATATTTTGTTGACTCCCGTCCAATCTCTCATAGTTGCTTTAAATCTCTGCTACCTCTGCTGAAGAAAATGAGTTATTTCCTATTTACTTGATCGGGGTCTCTCATTGTGTTACGTAGCTCCATCTCTTCCAAGCGAACAAATTCAGTATATCCAATCTTACTGAAAATGTTCCAATCCTGGGAAAATTCTTATAAATGTCTGCACCTGCCTTGCACCCTTGTAACTGACTGGCTCATAAATATCAAAATCAGATCAGATTACATCCTTCAAACAAGTTTTCAAGAATGCAGGTTCTCTCCAGCTTACAAACGCCTGATTTATGTGCAGCCTGTACCTATGATTGAGTGTTTGGGAGACTGGAGTGATGGATTTGACGGCTGCCGCAGGACTGTAGGCATCTTCTGCTGTGTGGGAACTTGGTATGCGGCTCCATTTCCAACTCGCAAACTGTCCGGGTTACGATCAGATCTCAGGAATGGAACCCAGTCGTGATCTTTGGAGCACCTATATAGACGAATAAACAAAGAAAGAAAAATGACTAGCTGTGACCCATACCAATCAAAGGATGCAAAAGGCCAGTGGAATTTATGAGTCCACAGAATGTTTCAAATGTCTGGTTCATTTGAAGTCCACGGTCCATCTGTAGAGAGCTACATCGTGGGTTAAAGGAGTGTTTAAGCCATTCAGGCAAAGATCTCTGAATTATCAAACACAAAATGATGAGTAACTCAGGGCACCAGGCAGCACCTGTGGAGGGAATGAATCAGTCTGAAGAGGGGTCTCAAGCCAAATCGTTGCCTACCATTCCCTCCACAGACGCTGCCTGACCCGCTGAGTTACTCCAGCACTTTGTGTTTTGCTCAAGATTCCAGCATCTGTAGTTCTTTGTATCACACTCTGAATTATCAATTGAAAATTGAAAGTGAATGGTGGTAGCTGAAACAAGAAAAAATGCTTGCATGTCAAGCACTTTGGCTACCTGTTATGGGGAATAAGGTTAAGGTTTTAAATCCATTAATGTGATGATGCCACTCTTAATGAATACTGAAAAAATATGTGAAAACACACCAGGAATGCCCTAGATAGCACATGTGATCCAACAAAAGCACCTTTGGTGACATAAATCAATCCTGGTTTTTGCCTCTGCAATTCCCTGACCAAAAGTGTTAAGTCAATGATTCCCTGACCAAAAGTGCTAAGCCAGTGTGGGACCAATTTAACACGTGAGGACCAATACTGTGTTATCTTAAGGGTATCCTTGAATGAGTAATCGGTAAAAAAAAAAAATGCTTCCTTATCCTCTAAATGAATAAACACAGTTGGATGGGTGCATAGCTGATCCTGGAGGCATGAATTCTTAGACATAGAAGATTTAATATACAGGGTGTCTGTCCACAGCAGTGAATGTGTTTGGAGAGTGGTAACAACTTAGGGGCTCTGCTGAGTCCCTAGTCAGAACATCTGGAAGATCCACTATACAAATGGAAATGTTACTGCTTATTTCCCTAAAGTGTGAACTTTTCCATTTATTACAAATAAGAAACCAATTCTGGAAGTTATTGTAGGAAAGCATGAAGCATGAGGGTAGAATTAAAAGTGCAGGCAGCATCTCAGGAGAGAAGGAATGGGTGACGTTTCGGCTCGAGACCTTTCTTCAGTCCGATTTGTACCAGCATCTACAGTTATTTTCCTACACTACCTGTTGCTCCACTGCGATTTCTCCTCAAGGTATGTCTACTTTGAAGAAGTTATCCTCCTCTCTTCGACGAGCGTTTAGCAACATGCTCTCTCGCTGCTCCCCCTCTGTGATTTCTCCTGCCCTCCTACTCTACGACTACATTTTGAGTCTGAAGAAGGGTCTCGACCCGAAACGTCGCCCATTCCTTCTCTCCTGAGATGCTGCCTGACCTGCTGAGTTACTCCAGCATTTTGTGATACCTTCGATTTGTACCAGCATCTGCATTTATTTTCCTACACTTCCTATTTCTGAGATCTTTGAGTTCTAAATTTTCACTTCGACTGATCTGCCTATCATAGGACTGTAAAAATAAAATGTGATTTCTGTAAGCTAGATTTTGCATGACAAACTGTGGCAGGTTTAATAGGAAGGAACTAATGTTTTGAATCAGGACATGCAATGCGAGTCTGGCAAGTACTGTATTTTGTGTAGTATTGAGATCGAGGCCACAGAAGAAAGAACGCCATACCTTGCCCAATAGAATTATCGGACTGCAGTTTCAAAAGTGATATGTGGATCGCTGCTTTAAGATTATTGAATGCTTCTGTTTAGTTTATTTTAGAGATACAGCGTGGAAACAGGCCCTTTGCCCCACCGAGTCCGTGCCGACCAGTGATCACCGGTACACTCGTTCCACGCTATCCCACACTGCTGATAGAGACAAATTCCTGGTGTATAATTCACGGATCTGTAACTAGAAAAGATTAAAGAATTTACACAAAATCTGCAATTTTCTCTCAAGTTTTGACCCTGATCTCTCGTCTTGGTTTATTGAAACACCACGAGAACAGATTCTGCTAATAGTAGAGATGGCTGTTGAAGTATGTATGAACATAGAACAGCACAGCAAAGCACTGGAACAGGCCATTTGGCCCACAATGTCCATGCCAAACATTATGCTAAGTTAAACTAATCTTCTCTGCCTACATGTGATTCAAATCTCTCCATTCCCTTCATTCAAAGTTGCATTTCTCTTGAATTTGAGTTGGGATATTTATTGCGATGAGTTTTGTTCCAAAAAAAATATTCAAAGGCACGACTGCATTACAAACATTGGGAAAGAATTATTATTAAACGCTGCTCAATTTTGGCAATTTTGGTGATATGCAGTTGACATACAAATATTTCCTATAGGCACCTAAGTATTTCCTATAGTTCGCTCTTGATTACTTTCTAGCCAATCTATCCATATTTCAGAAGGTTGATGTTGTATACAGTTTATGAACAGCCGACATGCACAGCCTGTGTATATGAGCGAGCATTTGGGATGGATTTTCCAGCCGTTGTTGGGCTGCAGGGAATTCTGTTTGTGACTGCGCCAAAGTATTCTGGAGCAGAGCGGCACGGTGGCGCAGCGGTAGAGTTGCTGCCTTACAGCGAATGCAGCGACGCGACCCGGGTTCGATCCCGACTACGGGTGCTGTCTGTACGGAGTTTGTACGTTCTCCCCGTGACCTGCGTGGGTTTTCTCCGAGATCTTTGGTTTCCTCCCACACTCCAAAGACGTACAGGCTAGTAGGTTAATTGGCGTGGTAAATGTTTTTAAAAAATTGTCCCTAGTAAGTATGGGATAGTGTTAATGTGCGGGGATCGCTGGTTGGCGCAGACCCGGTGGGCCGAAAGGGCCTGTTTCCGCGCTGTATGACTAAACTAAGAACTCTTTGACAGGAATGAAATTTTGCTGTAACCTGAGGATGGCCTGTTTGCGGTAGAATGCAGTTGCCTGAGTGTAACTAGACACTCAAATGCTGAAAGCTTTTGTTCATTAATATTGCTCCTGGATTTGAAGGATTCTGTGGAAACAGTGTTGATGATCTCCAGTGACTTGATGTGCCTCCTGTAGCAATCCGTGTCTTAGAAGCATACAAAAGAATAGGAATTAGTGTTTTCTGATTGACAATAAACTTAGTGCCAGGTTGGAGGTATTGCCCTGCAAACAGGGTTCTTTCTGTTTGTCAAAGACTTTTCTGGAAGGTAATGGTGAATTTTATCACTGTCGTTTGCCTTCACTGAAAGGGGTCCTCCAAGATATGGGGTTGACCATGGTGACTGGACATTGATGGGAGTTTTGGTGTTATGCTGTGTGGGTAGGTTGACAGAATGCCTTTGTTTTACGAGTAGTTATTGTAAGACCTATTGTCTTGTCAGCTTTGCCTCCAAACACGCATCCAAAAAAAAACCATTACTCATCAGACATCAGTGCCCAGAGAATTGTGAGGTCAGATTACAACCGCTACCATTAACAACTGTTAGCTGCCCACAGCTGTTGGGTGTTGTCTAAAGTAAATGGTTCCATCTAACTTCTTTACAAAATTGCTTCATTCAATTTTCTGAATCACAGTTTAGTCGACTTTGTTGCAGTTACATTACACCATTGAAAGACTTAGGAAAACTGCAGAAGCTTCAATATAGGACCAGTGCCATTAAATTGTATCAGTCTTGCATTCTTTCCTCCCCCCAAAGTCGGTATGACTGCATTGGTAGGATGACAGTGATCGTTTTACTTTGCCTCACTTTTGTCAGTGGGAATGATTAGACAGTTCACACCAAACTTCAGTTGTCCTTTTATCATGCTTGTTTTCAATGCCCATTCTTGTGTGTGAAATCCCTTCATCACCTCACTCCTCCCTGTCTGTGTAAATCTCTTCACCGTACAACTCTCTGAGACATTTGAACAACTTCATTTCTGGTTTCCTAAACTTTGTTGAATGTAGTTGCTGCACTACTGATGGCCTAGTGTTTAGCTCTTGTATATCCACCCACCATCAAACCTTGCTTCCTCTCTGTATTTCCTTTGTCTTTTCGGGAGCTGCATAAAACCTACCTCTTAAGTTTAAATTCTGGTTACCTGCTCTCTGTGGCGACACCTCTAGATAGCTGATAGCTAAAACCACTTTGATGGCACTGCTCTGAATTGCCCAGAATATTTTACTACAGTAAAGGTACTTTTTAAATACAGGATCCTTTTAGATGTGAGAAAAGAGAAATGAATCCAGATAAAATAGACACAGAGTGCTGGAGTAACTCAGTGGGTCATGCAGCATCTCTGGAGAAAAAAGATGGGGGACATTTCGGGTCAGGACCCTTCTTCAGACTGAAAGTAGGGAGGTGGAGAGCTGGAGGTGAGAAAAGGCCAGGACCAATCAAGGTCAGCCACAAATGACCTCAGGCAAGGCATTGCCTGGTAGGTCCATTGTTGGCTAGGGTAAGTGTGATCTCAAGAGAAATAATGTGGAGAACTGTGGGACTGGTAAAACGACTAGGGGGGGGGTTACTTAAAATTAGAGAATTCAATGTTCATACTGCTGGGTTGTAAGCTAACCAAGCAATATATTAGGTGCTGCTCGTCCAATTTGTGTATGGCCTTACTCTTGCAATAGAGGGGGCTCAGGACAGAAAGGTCAGTGTGGTAATTGGAAGGGGAGTTGAATTGTTTGGCAAACGGGAGATCCTGTAGGCCGAGGCAGAATGAGTCTCAGCATTAAGCAAAATGGTCGCCAAGTCTACGTTTGTTCGTGCCGATGCACAGGAGCCCACTTCGGGGACAACAGATTCAGTAGATGAGGTTAGAGGAGGTACATGTGAACCTCTGTCTAACCAAATATAACTGTTGGGGGCCCTGGATAGAGTCGATGGAGGAGGTATCTATCTTGTCTAGAAGGCGTGAAAAGTTTGTTCTGTTTGGCAGACATTTTAAAAAAACAATGACAATGGCTTGAATTCATGGCAAAGAAGGTTAATCTAAAACACTGATAGTAAAATAAAAGAAATTGGAGTCTATTGCATTTCCATGTTATTGTTACCTTCAGAGGTCTGTCTGTAATGTAAGCGACTGAACTGACATCTTAGTGGAGGGGCCCCGAACCGAAACATCGTCTATTCATTTCCTCCACAGATGTTGCCTGACTGACTCAGTGCCTCCAGTACTGTGTTTCTTTAATTCACCTGAATATTTTTCTTTCGATAATATACACCACTCTACAAACAGTAAGGAACCATATAATGAGACTTCCACAAGTCACATTCTGCCTTCAACAACCGCCTTCAGAGCCAGCAATGGCCAAGAAAGCACACCTCTACTTCCATAGAAGGCGCCGGAAGTTTGGCATGTCCCCAACAACCCTCACTAACTTCTACAGAAACACTGTAGAACGTATTTTATCGGGATGCATCTAAGCATGATTTGGGAAAAGCTCCATCCAAAATTGCAAGAAGTTGCAGAGAGTTGTGGACATAGCCCAGACCATCACACAAACCAATCTCCTGTCCATTGACTCCATCTGCACTGGCCACCAGCACAATCAAGGACCAATCTCACCCTGGTCACCCCCCCCCCCATTTGTCAAGTTGTATAGAGGTTTGAAAACTCATACCTCCAGATTTGAGGACAGTTTCTTCCCAGCTGTTATCTAGCAACTGAACCGTTCTCTCACCAACTAGAGAGCAGGCCTGACCTCCCATCTACCTCATTGGAGACCTTCAAACTATCTGCAATCAGAGATTGACACAAAATGCTGGAGTAACTTAGTGGGACAAGCAGTATCTCTGGAGAGAAGGAATGGGTGACGATTTGGGTCAAGACCCTTCTTCAGATGGATATTAATGGACTTTTTCTTGCACTAAACGTTTTACCCTTCATCCTATGTCTGTACACTGTGGACGGCTTGATTGTAATGATGTAGTCTTTTTGATGACTGGATAGAACGCAACCAAAAGCTTTTCACTGTGCCTCGATACACGTGGCAAGAATAAACTAAACTATTACATTCTGATTCTTGCCGTTGGATCACTTTTGGATCCAATTAGCCTACAGGAAGCTTGTCTAAAGTCTTGTTGAAATCCATGTGGACCAAATCAATTGCAGTGACCTCATCATCTATCCTCGTTACTTCCTTAACATTCCACACATGATTATCCCTTATCTAATCCATGCTGACTACCCTTGATACATTTGGGTCTCTCTCTAATTGAATCCTTTCATTCAGAATGGATTTTTGTCATTTGTTCACAGTAGCAGTAAGGCTCACTGTTGTGTAATTAATTGGTTTACCCCCTCCCTTTTTGAACAATGGTACAATGCTATCTGTACCACATTTTCCTCATAATTAATTTCCTAACAATTCAACAAAACGCCTATTAACTTATAATCATTTTAGTTCACAGCGAATTTATAAATCAAACATTAATAAGACAATGTTATCCTAAAAATGAAAACGGAGATTTGAGAACAATACCAAATCACTAATCTACCTTTTAATTGAAGTTTCTCGTCAGATATTTGACTCTTGCATTGCATATCCGCAAATGATAATGGAAAATTGTAATAAACATGTTGCAGCTATCAATTTTCCTCTTTCAGTGATGTAGTTAAATTCAGTAACTGTAGTTCTGTCAACAATAATTTGATCTTTTAAATAATTCAATTATGTTTAATGCAATAATAGAATTGTATTGATGTTCCTTTTTTGTGTGTCAGTTCACTTGACAGGAAACTGAACTGTAAATTGAAAAGCAAAATGAAGTATTGGTGTTCAGCAAAGTCTGACACTGTTCGGATATTTTCGTGCAATGTCAAATATTGAACTTGGTTATCTTAATGACGTGCCTCTGACATTCCCACCATCACCGAAGTCAATTTGACTCACACCATGATGCAAAGAAGTGGCCGAGACCACTAAATACACTGAGGGCAATGCCCTAGGCAATATTCCGGCTGTGGTGCTGCAGAATCTTTTTCCAGAAATCAGCCACAGCTCTCATCAAGCTGTTCCAGTACTGTGACAATATTAGCCTCCACCCTTCATTGTGGAACATTGTTCAGGCATTACCTGTCTATGAAAAAGCAGGACAGTTCCAATCTGGCCCATTGCCACCTAATGAGTAATGTGATGGTAGGTGACATTGGCAGTCCCATCAAGCAGTACCTGTCCCTGCTCACTACCTCTTATTTTTTTATTTTACCCAGCATACTTCCCTCAAAGAAACATTGCAAGTTTGATTCAAACATGGAAGAAATAAATATCAGAGCCAAAATGAGAATAGATTTCCTTGATATGAAGGCAGCATCAGACAGAGTGAGGCAGCAAGGACCCCTGGTAAAAACTGAAGTCACGGGTAACCAGGGGAATGTTCACCACAGATAGACACAGATAGAGTCTGAAGAAGGGTTCTGACCCGAAACATCACCCATCTTTTTCTCCAGGGATGCTGCCTGACCCGTTGAGTTACTCCAGCACTTTGTGTCCATCTTCAGTATAAACCAGCATCTGCAGTTCCTTCCGACATGAATGCCCACCACAGCCTGGTGTTATAACTTGCACAAAGGAGACTCTTCTGCCTTGCTGAAGATCAATCATCTCAGTCATAAGGCATCATTACAGGAGGTCCTCAGGGCAGTGTCATTAATGCAGCCATCATCAGCTGCTGCATCAATAACCTTCGCTCCATCACAATATCGGAATTGGAGCAGTTTACTGGCAATTTCTGAATGAATCATTTCACTCATATCTCCTCAGAAAACTGAAGCAGGTTGTGTTGCAGGCAAAAAGAGCTCATCAGCAATCTTGCAGGAGCTGATAAGTTGACAGTAACATTTGGTGGCACACATGTGTCAGGGAGTGAGGGGGAGTCCAACTATCTTGCGTGGTGTTATTATCTTTCCTTGTCATCCCACTCGGCATCATCATTGACCAGCAATTAGATTTTTGCTACAGAGCAAGTCAGTGACAGGGACACCTACAGTATGTCATTCGCCACCGAAATGTTTCCACTTTCGACAAGGCACAAGTCAGGAGAATTATGAAATACTATCCATTTGGCTGGATGACACTGCAGCTCCCACAGCACACACTTAGCTGCATTCTACCTAGGCCAAAGTGTCCCGTTTGACTTGCATCTAAATCACATTCTAAATTACCAATGTGTAGTCAGGGCAAGAGAGTATTAGTCAAGCGTGTATAATTGTCACATATACCGACAATGGAACTTTGAAACTCTGACTTGCAGCAGCAGAACGAACCTGTACATGCAATACACACAGATAATAAATAATTAAAAAAATCATTAAATTAATGGCCACAATATTAGTGCCAAAAAATCCCAAGTCCTTAGTGTAACTAAAGACAGTCCATAAAAGTTCATATTTGAGGTTAGTGTTATGATGTGTTCAAGAGCCTGTTGGTTCTCGGGGAGGGGGGTCGCTATTCCTGAACCTGGTGGTCAGTTTTCAGACTCCTGTAGCTTCTTCCCAATGGTAAGAGTGAAAGGAGAGTGCAGCCAGGGTGGTGTGGGTCTTTGATGATGTTGGGTACCTGTTTGCAGCATGCCCCAGATACAGAAATACAGCTACTCCCATGTTCCCAGAACCTGGGACCTCTACTGTGAGGAATGTCAAAGGATGCACACTCATGACTTGGAAATGTTCCTTCTCCGTCACTGGGTTTGAATCCTGAGATTTTCCTGCCTAGAAACAGCATGGAGGTTCCTTCACTAGACAGACTGCAGCGAGCCAGGGAGTTGGCACGCAACCACCTTCTTCAGGCCAATTAGTGATGGACAATAAGTGTCAGTCCAGCTGATAATATGGTCATCCTGTAAATTAAAATTGAAACAAATATTTCCGCCAAAAATTATTAATACATTTTAAACTAAAGTTAGTTAAAAACACCTAAACGCACATAATAATTTAAAACATTAGATTAAAATGCTGATTTCACCTCATAAAGTACCATGCAATCCCTTCTGATGTTCACAGTGCATCTGAAACTGTGGCAGATTTCACTGATGCAGATTCTGAGAGGCAATTACCCCAGCATAATGCTTGGGCATATTATCAAGGCATGGTTCTGGAGCCCAGCAGAGCAGACTGCTATGTCAAGTCTTCCGTTTAGACCTGCCAGCAGCAGCCACTGAGATCCAGCCCTCTGGTTCCATGATTTGGAAAGAAATGCTCCACTTAAAGACATACAAAATGAGAGCTGGATCTCATTTTCAAATGTTTCAAATGTAAGCAATTTGACCAAAGATACCCTTTTGAGAAGTATTCTTGTCAGAAATGTGTGATGCTCTGTGAAATCTGTGCAGAGATGCATTTAATAATCTGGAATGAGGACATTCTCATTTCCAATATGAAGCTGTCTGAGCTGCAGATTGCCGCAATGCGTTCCAATTAATTGGGTATTCCAACAGTTCAACTGAAGTAAACAGAGAATATATGGCTACATTTAGGTTTTTTTCAACTATCAGCCACCAAAGTGTCTAAGTTTTATATTTCCAATTTTCTGTTGCATGTTTTATTTGACACACCCACTTAAATGTTTTTTTTGTTGTTAATTTCGTATATTTTGCAATATTTTTTCAGTCTGCAAGATCTTCAAAGAAAATTCACAACTTTGGGAAAAGGTCGAATTCTATTAAGAGAAATACAAATGCTCCAGTCATGAAGCATGGCTGGCTCTACAAGCAGGTACAGCTAAATATACAATGGACATTGGGGAGGGATCCATTGAAGCATTGTGTTAATTTAAATGCTATGTGATGTTTTGTAATTGTGATGGAACGTCAGCATTTTTCTTAAATGCTGAAGCAGCAGTCCAAAATATAACTAATGGAAGCAGTTTCTATCATTTCATTCTCAATGCTTTTGAGATTTAAACTTCAAATATATATTTGCAATTTGTGTTAATAAACCAATGAATAGTCATCAAACTAGAACATTAATGCAGTTTCTTTCTTCATAGATGCTGCCGACCTGCTACGTATTCTTAGCGTTTTCTATTTTTAGTTCAAATTTCCAGGTATTTGCTTGTAGAAAACAGTTATTTCCAGAAGTGGGATCTGAAAAAGTCACATACATTGTTCTTGGAGGCAAATTGAACCAAAGTTACCTAAAATCCACAGTAAATGTTCTATGAGATACGACCTTCCAACTCATTTTGTCTAGTTGCGGACAGCTTCTAGACTATTTCCAGCCATCCATTGTCCAGCTACAGAGTCATACAGTGTGGAAACTGGACCTTCGGCACATGCTGACAAGATACCCCATCTAAGCTAGCCCCTTTTGCCCTGTTTAAGTAACATTGGTTCAAAATGATAGATTACCAGATTTAACACCAATTTTAACAACCGCAAAATCTCTGTCTTTGTAACATTATAAATGTTATCACAGCATTCCCCAGCAGTTTAAATGTGATACCTCTGTCACCCTACAGGGTGGGATCCTGCCTCCGACCTTGCCTATTAAAGTTGCCTCTCCTTTGGTTGATTTTGTACCAGCGTGCTTAAAGCCCTCCGCAATGGGAGATGGGAATGCAGAGGGCTACAGAAAAATATTTTTGCCAGGCTAAGCAAAAGTCAGGAAAACACATCCCTTTCCATTCTGTAGCTCCACTACTTTCTGTGCTAAATAAGTATCTATCTCCCTGGTTTAATGAAGTGATGGTTATGCAATACTCAGGCAGAATTACTGCCAAAGCTGGAAATCTGAAACAACAGAAAACACTGGAAAAACTCTTAAGTTGGGCAGCATCTATGGAGAGAAACATAACCAATGAAAGTTATTGTCTTAAACTCTTAATTTTATTTCTCTTGCGCAGGTGTTTCCTAACTTGCTGAATCTTTTCTGCATTTTATTTCTATTTATTTGTTACCTTCCCATCCTGGTGTTGCATTCCACGTTCTCACTAACCGCTGCTTAACATAATTAAACACAAACCTTTTTTGGGGGATTTTCTTGCACCAGTTGTGAGAACTTTTTTTTTTTTTGTCCCAGGTTCATTGTTGCTGCTACACGCTATCTTCCCTGCAGTGCTTCTAATATTGTCTGTTACCTCAACGAAGGATTCCCTTCCATTGTCGTTGAAAGAATCATTAATGTTGTCCCTTTCATTTCCTGCACTTCTGCCTTCAACCATCCTCCACCGCCTTCCAGGAGTGCAAAAGGCTTCCCTTTGTTCTCATCCAACTTGTAGCCTTCACATTCAGTACTAAGAGCATAAAGACTAAAATAGTACAGCACAGGAACAGGCTCTTCGGCCCACGATGTCCATGCCGAGCATAATGTGCTGCGTGGCTGTGTTCTGCAGCTGCGGCTCACCGGCAGTCTCTCTGTTTTTGTTGTTGTTTTTTTGTCATTGTCGTTGTTAAATGTACGTTTTGTTTTATTTTTAACTCTGTGTATGTGGGGGGGTGGTGGGGGGGGTTGGGGGAAACCTTTTTTCAAATCTCCTCCTCAACGGAGATGCGACCTTTACCGTGTCGTATCTCCGTTCGCGCTACGGCCTAACATCGTGGAGTCGGCGGCCTCCAGCTGGGATCGACCTTGAAGACTCCGGTCGCAGGGCCTGGACTTACCATCTCGGAGGCTTCGGCCGTGGGCCCTGCAGACCGCAACATCGGGAGCTCGCAGGTCCCTGGCTGGCGACCGGTTTTTGGGAGCTCCAGCCGTAGCAGCTTCGACCGCCCCGAAGCGCGAGGTACGATCGACCCGCTCGCAGGCCCTTCATCACCCTGCGTGGCCCGGCCGCAGCACTTTCCATCGCCCGGTGGGGGCTCAGGACGTTCATCGGCCTGCTCGGCTCGGCCCTGGGACTTTCCATCGCCCAGTGGGAGCTCAGGACTTTCATCGGCCTGCTCGGCTCGGCCCTGGGACTTTCCATCGCCCGGTGGGGGCTCAGGACTTTCATCGGCCTGCTCGGCTCGGCCCTGGGACTTTCCATCGCCCGGTGGGGGCTTCAAAAAGTTGGCACCACGGGAGAAGAATGAGGAGGAGATAAGACTTTGCCTTCCATCACAGTGAGGGTGTGCCTAGAGCAATCACTGTGATGGCTGTTTTGTGTAAAAAATTATATCTGTGTGTCTTGTGCTTTTTAATGTCTACTGCCGGACCCTGACGTGAGAGGACGCTGGCGTTGTGTATTCGCCGCTTTTCCGTCAGGATAGTTTGTCTGTTTGTTTCTATGTTAATTGTTTTTGTAAAGCGCTTTGAGCATGCGATAAGGCGCTATATAAAATAAATGGATTATTATTATTATTATTATTAATGTGGCTAAACTAATCTCACCGCACATGATCCATATACCATCATTCCCTACATTTGCATGTGCCTACATCAAAGTCGCTTAAACACCACTATCATCTCTGCTTCCACCACAGCCCCTGGCAGCGTGATCCAGGCACCCACCACTCTTTGTGTAGAAAAAGTTCTGCCCCATACATATCCTATAAACATTGCCCCTCTCACCTTAAAGCTATGCCCTCCAATCTTTAACATTTCCGCCAAGGAGAAAGGTTCTGAACTTCTACCTTTATCTATTCCTCTCATAATTTTATTTACTTCTACACTTTCATATACTAGAATCGGGTCTCCCCTCAGCCTCCGACGCTCCAGAGAAAACAATCCAAGATTGTCCAAACTCCCCAGTGGATAATCTCTGTCGCCTCCTTGAGATTCTGCCACCAAATGCATCATCCACTCACCTTCGGCATATAAAGATACATATTCCAGAAATGTTCCAGATCCCTGGTGATGCATTTCTAATTAAAATGGAGTGTGCTGAGAATACTTAGCAGGGCAGGCAATATCTCAAGAGAGAAGTCGAAACGGTTCTGGCAAAAGACACTGAATTGAAAAATTAATGATATTTTTGTATCATGTTTTAATTCGATAGTGCTTCAATTCCTGTAATCCTAACTTTGAAAAGAATGATGGTGTTTTCTCCATGTTTATCTTCATTGCTTTTTATTGTGTTCTGTTGTTATTCACCATAGCCCGCGCACATATTATCTCTGATTGTTTTGTAGGACAGCACTGGTATGAAACTTTGGAAGAAACGTTGGTTCGTACTTGCCGATCTCTGCCTGTTCTATTATAGAGGTAAGACATGACGGAAAATGATGATACAGGCCATTTTATTTAATGCAGTAACCTATTTTCGTGGAAAAACATTTTATAAAAGAAACACATTTAGAAAAAGAGTTTTATTCATAATGTGATATGTCTTCAGTTTTGCAGATGTTTGTAGCAATTAACTTACTCAGGGAATTTGTGCACAAAAAAGATTTTTCATCAGTATAACACCTCTCTCAGAAGTTCGAAGCAATTCCCTCCCCTCCCTCTCCATCTCAAGTTTTTTTTCTGGGTGGAACATGAGTAATTTGTTGTATTGTGGGTTGTTAATATGATAAGTTGGTGCTGTTAAGATGTTTGGGCAGATTGAGTGATTGAGTACTTTCCCAAGAACAGATTTTCACTAAGAATGCAAATTGTTTGATTTCTAAAAATTCTGAACCAAAGATGACTTTAGTGTTGTTCCTGTCTCTACAGATGCACTCATCATGCACTACAATTAAACCATTTTTAATAGTTTAGTTCAGAGACACAAGCGCAGAAACAGGCCCTGTGGCCCACCAAGTCCACGCCGAGTATTGATTCACACTAATTCCATGCAATCCCACCATCCATACTATATACTCGGGGGCAATTACAGAAGCCAATTAACTTACAAACCTGCACATCTTTGGACTGTGGGAGAAAACTGGAGCACCCGGACAAAATGCACATGGTCAACAGAGAAAGCATGCAAACTCCGCACAGACAGCAACTGTAGTCAGGATCGATCCCGGGTCTCTGGTGCAGTTCTGCCGCTGTGCCACCCAAATAGTGATAAAATGATCACCAATTATAAGGCCATAATAATTTTAGCATTGAAAATGAAGACTTCTTACTAAGATACTGCGATTGCAGCCCTGGCTTCCTTCTCCAGTTTTATTGATAATTAGTTATCACATTGTGTATAAAATCATGAGAGGACTAGATCGGGTAGATGCTCAGAGTAGGTGAATCGAGGACCAGAGGACATAGGTTTAAGGTGAAGGGTAAAAGATTTAATCGGAATCTGAAGGGTAACCTTTTCATACAAAGAGTGGTGGGTATATGGAACAAGCTGCCAGAGGAGGTTGTTGAGGCTGGGGCTATCTCAATGTTTAAGAAACAGTTGGGCAGGTATATGGCAGGACAGGTTTGGAGGGATATGGACTAAGTGAGACTAATGTAGCTGGGCGGTGTGGACAAGTTGGGCTGATGGGCCTGTTTCCACACTGTATCACTCTATGACTCTGTTATTTATCTATCATTTATTGACCATTTGATTGATTTATCACTTGTGGAACGTTGTCAAACTGTCAGATTTATTCACATTAATTGAAAGTACCAGATTGGTTTTGAAGTACAGTACGATCTTGCAAAGACGTCAAAGCATTACAAAAAATCCCAGTACTTTTCAGTTAAATTGCTCATTCACAACTCATTTGGAATGTTTTCCTTCATAACAAGGGGAGTTGAGTATCGGAGCAAAGAGGTCCTTCTGCAGTTGTACAGGGCCCGAGTGAGACCACACCTGGAGTATTGTGAGCAGTTTTGGTTTCCAAACTTAAGGAAGGACATTCTTGCTATTGAAGGAGTGCAGTGTAGGTTCATGAGGTTAATTCCCGGATGGCGGGACTGTCGTACGTTGAAAGACTTGAGCGACTGGGCTTGTGTACTCTGGAATTTAGAAGGATGAGAGGGGATCTTATTGAAACATATAAGATCATCAAGAGATTGGACACACTAGAGGCAGGAAACATGTTCCCGATGTTGGGGGAGTCCCGATCCAGGGGCCACAGTTTAAGAATAAGGGGTAGGCCATTTAGAATGGAGATGAGGAAAAACTTTTTCAGTCAGAGAGTTGTAAATCTGTGGAATTCTCTGTCTCAGAAGGCAGTGGAGGCCAATTCACTGGATGCATTCAAGAGAGAGTTAGATAGAGCTCTTAATGATAGTGGAGTCAGGGGATATGGGGAGAAGGCAGGAACGGGGTACTGACTGTGCATGATCAGCCATGATCAGGGTGAATGGCGGTGCTGGCTCGAAGGGCCGAATGGCCTACTCCTGCACCTATTGTCTATTGTCAATTTAAAGGAGTGGATTTCTGAAATTAACTAATCAATGAACAGTGGGCATGCAGATAACTTGTATGGTGAGAGTGAGGCCAGCAATGATTTTAATTTTAGCTTTTCCTAATACCGGAAGAGTAGTAATTGCATGGTTAAGCTACTACAAGTATAAAATAAAAGCAAAAAACAGAGAAAGCTACTTGAGCCGTTGAGATACTCCAGCACTTTTACTCCAGCATCCGCAGGTTCTTGTGTCTATAAAATAAAAGATTAGCATAAAAGGCTGTAGATATTCAGGGCGGCACGGTGGCCCAGTGGTAGAGTTGCTGCCTTACAGCGCCAGCGACTTGGGTTCGATCCTGACAACAGAGTTTATATGTTCTCCGTGTGACCGCATGCTCTGGTTTCCTCCTGCACTCCAAAGATGTACAGGTTTGTAGGTTAAATTGGCTTCTGTAAATTGTCCCTAGTTCTGCCACTGCCACCCAAATAGTGATAAAATGATCATCAATAATAAGGCCATAATTGTTTTAGCATTGAAAATGAGGACTTCTTACTGCGATACTGCTATTGCAGCCCTTGGCTTTCTTCTCCAGTTTTATATATAACTAGACCAAGTGGACCCGTTGGGCCCATTCCGCGTAGAGGGGGAACAGGGGAGAGGGTGTCACTGAGTGAGCCTCTCCTGTATTGCTGTAGCACCCTTAACCCCCCCCACCCAATCCCCCTGATCCCCCCCTCCTACCCCCACTGACCTACTCCATCCCCTCTACCCACCCCCACTTGCCCCTCCCCGCCCACACCTCCACTCACCCAGCCCTTCCTCCACCCCCATTCCACCCTCCCCTCCCGTCACACCCACTCGCCCCCACCTCCCTCCCCTCCCCCCACCCCACTCTCCCTGCCCGCACCACACTCTCCCCCCCACCCCCACTTTCCCCAACCCCTACACTTCCCTCCTCCTCACCCCCACTCTCCCCCTCCCCCCCACTCTCTCCTCCCCCCATTATCTCCTCCCCCCCACTCTCTCCTCCCCCCCACTCTTCCCCCCCCCACTCTCTCCTCCCCCCCACTCTCTCCTCCCCCCACTCTCTCCTCCCCACATCCTCCCCCTCCCCCCCACTCTCTCACTCCTCCCCCACTCTCACTCTCCTCCCCCACTCTCACTCTCCCCCACCTCCGTTTCCCCCCACCCCCTTCCCCCCCACCCCCACTCCTCCCCACCCACTCTCCCCACTTCCCCACCCCCACTCTCCCCTGCCCCCCTCCCCTCCCCACCCCCACTCTCTCTTCCCCCAACCCCCCTCCCCTCCCCCCCACCCCCTCTGTCCCCCTTCACCCCACCCCTCCTCCCCCCACCCCTCCTCCCCCCACCCCCACTCTCCCGGGACCCCCTCCCCTCCCACCACCACTCTCCCCCCACCCCCTTCACTCTCCCCCATCCCCGCTCTCCACCCACTCTCCTCCCCCCCAACCCCGCTCTCCACCCACTCTCCTCCCCCCCCAACCCCACTCTCTCCTCACCCCACCCCCTCCTCGTCCACTCTCTCCTCCGTCCACCCTCACTCCCCTCCTACCCCCACCCTCCCCTCCACCCACTCGGCCCCCACGCCACTCACCTCCTTGGACCCGATGGCGGCGAAAGCCACTTACCCAGCGTGTAGGGAGGAGGAGGGAGCGCCTGCATCTGTGGCCCAGCCCGAGCTGCCCGCTGGTGCTTGTGTATGGTGACGGTGTGGGGCGGTGGGCCCGGGCGGCAGTGGGGACTCGAGGACGCCGTGGGTTGAAGGGACGGAAGGCAAGGATGAGTGCACCATCACCCCCTTTCCCCCACTCTCTCCTCCCCCACCCCCCCCATATATAGATTAGTTATGTGTAAGATGGTGCTAGTGTATAGGGATCGTTGGTCAGCATGGACTCGGTGGGCCGAATAGTCTGTTTCCGCACTGTATCTCTAAACTAAACTAAACATATTAAATATGTTAGACGTAGAACTTCATAGAATTACAACAATAAAAAGAGGTTGATTGTGTCCCTCGCGGTGTTATGGAAGAATTATCAACCTCCCCGTCCTTTCTCAGTGCAATGGAATTTGTTCCTTTTCAATGGTCAATTCAATTCCTTTTTTAAAATCTGCTTGCAGGGTGCACATTCCAAGGTCACATTAAAGTTCACATGCAGTTTCATACAGTGAATGTTTTATTCTGGATATTTTAACGGTTGCGCTAAATTAGGAGATCGTACGGGTAAATTAAAACATCAATTATTCAAAATGTTTAAATACATCTTCAATGTGACTTTGATTAAGCCAGTGCTTCTTAAACTGGTGAATGGTTCACCCAAGGGTGAATGGAATTATTTTGGCATGAATGAAACTAGAGGGGTGAATGAAGGGTGAATGAGTTATAATATATATATAATTATATACAAGGGAGAATAAGACAAAAATTACCAAAAAAAAACATAAGAAAATTTAGGCGAGGGTGAATGAAATTTTGTGATAAAGACTCAAGGGTGAATGTCAGTGAAATAGTTTAAGAAGCACTGGATTAGGCTGATTCAAAAGAATATATTCTCTTGGTAAACCTCTATAACATCCTCTTTTGAGAAAGTAAGAAATAAAGATAGGTATTTAATTTTGTTTGCGATTTGCACGTTAAAGTTTACACGAGGAACAGAAAGATAATAATAATAATAATAATGCATTACATTTATATAGCGCTTTTCAAACACTCAAAGACGCTTTACAGGGATTACTAGAACATAGAGAAGAAAATAAATAGATAAATAAGTAAACGAACAGAAAAAGGAGACAGAAGGTGAGGTGACGGTCAGTGGTTGAAGGCAGTGCTGAACAGGTGAGACTTCAGTGATGTTTTGAATGTGGTGAGTGAGGAGGAGTCTCTGACGGTTTGGGGTAGTGAGTTCCAGAGGGTGGGAGCAGCGATGGAGAAAGCCCTGTCAGTACCAAACATTAAAGTGTTTTTCATTGCTTCAGGGAGAAGTAAGCAGAAGGGGGGGGAGGAATGTGATGTAGTGGATAGAGTTTGGGGGGGAGTGGGGGAAAAGAAACAGGGTGATAGGGAACTGAGGGGTAAGGTAAGGGTATTTGTGACTGGGCCAGGATGGAGAGGAAGCGAGAGAAAGGGTAGAGGGCGGGTTACTTGAATTGGAGAATCCCATTTCGTGCTGTAGTTGCTACCCCGATGGAAATGAGGTGCTCGAGCTTGCATTGGCTTCACCCTGGCAGTGAAGGAGGCTGAGGGCAGATAGGTCGATGTGGGAATCGGACGGGAAATTAAAATGGCAAGTAACTGGGAGATCTGGGAAAATCCCCCCTCCCACCACCCCCCTTATCCATTTATGTTGACTATTTGACTTCGACTCTTTCAGTCCAGATGAACGATCACGACCCAAAACGTCGACTGTCTATTTCCCTCCAAAGGCGTTGCCTGACCCGCTGCGTTCCTCCAGCAGCTCTCCTTTTTTTGCTGCAGTTTGCAGCATTGCAGTATTTTGTGCCTGTATTATGACTTAATTGGTAAACTGAGGCTGAGCATCCAGAATCCTTTATTGAAATCCCTGTATGGTTTTGATTACTTCCTCCCTAGTTTGAGTCTGAAATGTGGTCATGGGTTTTCAAATGTAGCCTCCTTTGCAAGCTGAATTCAAAGTCAACCTTAATAAACCACCAATGTGCGCTCATATGTATGCCCTGCATGCCTTGACCATGATTGCGAGTTGTTATAGAGATTTCCATTGCTCAAGATTAATGTTTTCTAAACAGGTCTAGCAATTGATCAAATTACATTATTGATATACTGGTGTCATGACAACAATTTCATATACCACAGCAGACTATAATTAATTCTAAGATATTATTTAAATCAAAGTTTGTGTGGCCATCAAATATATTTAGCTCACATTTAGCTCTGCTTTATGTTTTAGTGTTTTTGTATTTTGGCGCTGAGTTGGAGGGAAAAGTTGCTATATGGGATGATTCGATTGATTTGTCACAAGAGCTTTTGATTTGCGATGGATTATGTTTCTGTTGGTATTCATCAACTACGCTTTCAGGTCATTCATTTAATGGATATCAACAAAGAATAGCTGGAAAAGTTGATTTTTATATGTATTGTATGTTAGAAACTCCTGATGTCAGCATTTAGTTTAGAGTTTGGTTTAGAGATACCGCAAGGAAAAAGGCCTTTCGGCCTGCCGATTCCACGCCAACCATTGATCACCCGTTCACACCCGTTCACGTAGTCACAGGGAGACCTTGCAAACTCTACACAGACAGCACCTGAGGTCAGGATCGAACCCCGGACTTTGGCACAGGAGGCAACAGCTCGACCTACTGTGCAACTGTGCCGAGTATCTTTGCTTACCAAGTATCTTTGTTTATTAAAGCCAAATTTAGATTGCCATATATTCCTTCTAATGAATATCACATCTCTCCTTGAAAAATCCCAAGTTACATTGGTGACAAAATCTCACAGGTGTATTTTATCCTTAGCTGAAGATGAACAGATAAGATGAACTGACTTGATTTTGCAATTTCAGGCAAAGCTCAGTTTTGACAAACAGTTTCACACTTCTTGCTTCTCAGCTCTGGTTTTACGTGCATGCGGAGGTGGCCAAGCTGCTAAACTGTTGCATTCCTCGATGTTTTCACACCAGAAGCATTTGCTTGGGAATGGCATTTGTCTTTCAAAGTGTAACATTAAGGAAGGGAAATGACTGTAACAGGTTTTATTTGGACAGATGTTTTTCATGTCAGCGAGCTAATTTGTGACAAACAGCTCCTCATACCTGCATTTTATGATAATGCTTGATCCTTGATTCTGCATTGATAAGCTTGTTTGCAGGTCCAAATTGTCAGCTATAAATTATAAATGCACATTGCTATGGACATTCACTTACTTGAAGCAATTGCCAGTGCTCCACTCAACGCCTTCAATTAAATCCAGATTATTTCGTCATTGTGGTCCGGATTCTGATCAGAACCCAAGTTAAAAGAGTCTGTGTATGGAAATATATTTTCCTGCACATTGAAATAATCTTAAGCTTGAAAATAATAGTTCAATAGTGCTTTATTTGTCACATATGCAACTGCACAGTGAAATTCATTTTGCATGTATTACACATGCGGGTGCTGCTATTTTTGGCGCCATTATTCAAAATCCGCAGTCCAGTCGGGCCGCGCGCTTGATGTTCTGGAACAGTTTCCGTGAACTGACGTCCCTCTCCTCGCCCAGTCATCTTTGTGTCCTGGGGCACAGCCTACAGCCGGCCATTAAGGTGCTGGAGGCATTACTCCAGTTCACCCTCGTACCGACTGGCCCACGCTCCTCACATCCGACGTTTCCAGCTCCCTCCCGATTACGCCGTCTGACGAGCCTTCAGGCGGGCCAAGTCATATTTACACAAACAGCCTTATTTATTAGCTTGCGTGTGATCTCGCAAACTTGTACAAAAATTATACTTAGCAAATAGATTTATAAATTATTTTTGGAAATTGCATCGTTTTGTGTAGGCTGTTCATTGAAAATATATATTAACATTAGGAATTAGATCTTTTTTTTAGGGTTCATTTTTGGAACCAAGACAATTTATTGCCCACCCCCTAAATGCCCTTCAGAAAGTGATGGTAAGCTGCCTTTGTGAACCACTGTAATCCTTCTCGTGAAGGTGCTCCCACAGTGGTATTGGTTTATTACTGTCACAGGTATCGAGGTACAGTGAAAAGCTTTCATTTACGTGCTATGCAATTATGTCAGATCGTACTGTACGAGAGTACAATCAAGTCATACTCAAGTACAGCAAATAATGCAAAGAAAAATATACCAATGTGCAGAATGTGGTGTGACAGTATTGTTGCATTAAAGTTCCAGAGAAATAAGTCCAATGTCTGGAATGAGATAGGGTAGTAGAACTAGACTCCATACTAGCTTATGGGAGGACTGTTCCGTATTCTTATTGCAGAAAGGAAGAAGCGCTGTTCTTCAATCTGTTGGTACGTGCTTTCAAGCTTTTGTATTTTCTACTGAAATATTATTGTCGGAACCCCATCATAGTATTGTGAGCAATTTTGGACACCATTTCCGAGGAAGGATGTACTGGCTCTGGAGAGGGTCCAGGGGAGGTTTACAAGAATGATCCCTGGAATGAGTGTGTTAACGTATGTTTGACGGCACTGGTCCTGTACTTGCTGGAGTTTAGAAGGATGAGGGGGGACCTCATTAACACTTGCCGAACAGTGAAAGACTTGCATAGAGTGGATGTGCAGAGGATGTTTCCTATAGTGGGAGATTCTAGGACTAGAGGTCATAGGCTCAGAATTAAAGGACATTCCTTTAAGAAGATGAGGAGGAATTTCTTCAGTCAGAGGGTGGTGAATATGTAGAATTCTTTGCCACAGAAGGCTGTGGAGGCCAAGTCAATGGATATTTTTAAGGCAGAGATAGATAGATTCCTGATTAGTACGGGCGTCAGGGGTTATAGGGAGAAGGCAGGAGAATGGGTTTAGGAGGGAGAGATAGATCAGCCATGATTGAATGGCGGAGTAGCCAAATTGGCCAAATGGCTTAATTCTGGTCCTATCACTTCTGATCACACTATTTGCCTTCATAATTGTTTACTCTATCTGCAGATTAGCTCTTTTTTTACGTGTGCACGAGGACACTTGGTCCATCTTGAGCAAGAACAGCTTTCAATAGAGCCATGCAGCAGAAACTGGCCCTTCAGCCCAACTTGCCTACGCCGACCAAGATGCCTAATAACCAATATTCCCACTTGCCTGTGTTTGGCCCACATCCCTCTAAACCTTTCCTATCCATGTACCTATTCCAATGTAATTTAAATGTTGTTATAATACCTTCCTCAACCACCTCCTCTGGCAGCTCGTTCCATGTGCCCAACATCCTCTGTGTGGAAAGAGTTGCCCCTTGGGTTCCAATTAAATCTTTCCCCTCTCACCTTCAACCTCTGTCCTCTGGTTCTTGATTCCCCTAGTCTGGGTAAAAGACACTCTACATTCACCCTCTATTCCCCTCATGATCCTCTACACATATAACCACCCTTAACCATTCAACAAATACTCTGCTTTTGTTTTTGTGTTTCTGCTTTTGGCAAAGCAGAAGATCTAACGTTTCTTCACATGATGTTCTTTCTATCATGTGATCTATCATTCACTGAACCTATCCATATCGTTCTGAAACTTGGCTGTATCCATAAATGAGTGACGAAAAGTCTTTGTAAATCTTTCTGTTTCCTTCTCACTTTGCTAATGATTGTGAATACATAGATAGGGTAATAGTTACCTGGATTGCATTTGTCCTATTTATTGTTATCAGGGCTTGCATATGGTTTTTTTTGTGGTTTTTAGAGATATAGTGTGGAAACAGGCCCTTCGGCCCACCGAGTCCATGCCGAGCAGCGATCCCCACGTACTAACACTATCCTACACACTAGGGACATATTACAATTATATGAAGCCTATTTGCCTACAAACCTGTGCATCTTTGGAGTGTGGGAGGAAACCAGAGATCCTGGGGAAAACCCACGCTTGTTATATTCAAATCCAATGTATTGCTGAATGTTGGGGATTCTGCCTGATTTTATGATCATGTGGCATTTGAGTGGTTTGTTCTTTCAAGAGAAATGTTGGAGAATTAACAACACAGTGGAACTGAATCATGTTTTGTCTAGACCAGGTTCTAAACTGGGAATTTGCTTTCCACAAAGAGGACCTCAATGAAGCAGCTGATTTCCTGGAACTTAAATTAATTGAATTTATCTCCTTCAGCTGACTTAAACTGTGTCGCTCTGTTGGAACAGAAAATGTTGAAAATGGATGCTGCCTGATCTGCTGAATGGTTCCAGATATTTTTGTTTATATTTAACATTTGCAGCATCAGCAATTTCTTATTTTTTTATTTCACTTTTTTTTTAGTCCAGGCATCCAGTAATTCAATACTCGGCTATTGCCTGTCCCATGAGAGGTCCTTTACATATGTCAATCCTCTCTTCACTGATGTGTGTTGTGGCCAATTTATTTATCGCATCCTTGTGCTCGAGTATCTGAGCCAAACTCCCCACTGTCACTTTAATTTCCTGCAACTCTTCCCTACCCTGAACTCTTCTCCAACTTTTTGTTCATCTACCTTCCTTTTTATTCTTCGTTTGTAAAAAAAAAAATTGGCCACCTGGGTACACTGCCCTGGAATTGTCTGCCTAAATTTCTCCTCCTTTCCACCCCACACCATTTCCCAATTTCTGTCCAGCTTAATGAATCTACCTGAAATGGAGGTTTCCAGAGTTTCTTAATTATGTCTTTGAGAAGGATGTTTGGATGTTGTTTGTAATACTACATGAGTGCAAAAGGAGTTAATTTTGCTTCTTTTCTGGCAGATGAAAAGGAAGAAGGCATTCTAGGAAGCATTCTTCTCCCTAGTTTTAAGATAGCCCCAGTTATGCCAGAAGATCGTATAAATAGAAAATATGCATTTAAGGTCAGTGTTTTCATTCCATTCATGGTCTCTTGTGCATTGAACTGTTTTAGAAAAGTTAAATCGGTATAGCTGGGTTGAATAAACCATGAGAAAGTATTTTCGGAAGAAGGACTATTTGCAGCTCAGAAATGGTTCCTAAAATCTTTTTGTTGCTTTTAAATGTTCAAGAGTGAGTTTTGGGCAGATTTACAATCCAGCTTGAAATTATGACATGTTTGAAAATGAAGAGATGGAGTGATATTTAAACATGTGCCAGTGTTAATGCATTGCACTAATTAACATGTGTGGATTAATTATGAATCCAAATCTGGGTTTTTTTGTGTAATTTAAAATCCACACATCTCTAACAGCTCAGATGGTCACTGAACCTCTGAGTCCCAGGTCAGCCAAGGTGCATCATCTGATCCATCTGTACAGAAAAATAAGTCTGGCATCGTCTCCTTTTGAATTTCATTATGGTTTTTGACCTTGTCAAATTTTCAAATGTTGTAGTTTTAGTCGCAGCATGAAATGGCTTTTTATATTCCTGTCATTTTCCTGTCCTATGATATTCCTGCGTGAACATGAATAACCTGTTGTAATGCCCAAGAGCATTATTGTTATTGTCAATAGGATAAATAGTCAATAATGTATCTTTGTTTACTTTCATCTTACAATTGGATTTTGAGCAACTGCTGGTCTCTGGATGTTTCATGACCATTGGAAATTCGCTTGAAACGGCCAAGTAAGTGCGTTTTACATTTGTTACAAATACAACCCAGATTCAGTCGCTGGCTCACATTGGCAAAGTGATTGGCTCTGTGGTCTCATTAGAGTAAAATGTTTGTAGAGCAATATGCTTCTTTAAAGGAAAAGCAACTTCCCAGGCAGTTAAGTGTCGCACCTTGGCTCATTCCTAATTCATAAGCAGACCACAGATAATGAAAGGCCTGGTTAGAGTGGATGCGGAGAGGATGTTTCCAGTAGTGGGAGAGTCTAGGACCGGAGGGCAGAGCCTCATAATAAAAGGACGTACCTTTACAATGGAATCAAGGGAGGGATTTCTTCAGCCAGAGGGTCATGAATATGTGGAATTCATTGTCACAGACAACATTGGAGGCCAAGTTATTTGAGTATTTTAATAGCGGAAATTGATTAGTTAGGAAGTCAAACGTCATGAGGGCAAAGACAGGAGAATGGAGTTGAGAGGGATAAACAGATCAGCCATGATCAAATGGCGGAACAGACTCAATGGGGTGAATGGCCTAATTCTGTTCCCAGGCCTTATGAATTTATGAAAATGCAGTATCTGTACATAGTCTAATATGTCCTGTCTTCACAAGAAGACACTTTTATGCTTGCTTTGAACAGGAATAATGAGCCTTTTTGCCTTTTTACTTTTATAATTCAGATTGGAAATTGCAGAAGCTTCTCATCATCTAGGCCCATAGTGACTGCCAGAATATATGTCCTTATTCAGATTGAATTAAAAGGTCAAATTTACATGTTGAAATGCATACCAGAATAGAAAACGAGATGTATGATCTTCAAATTAATGAAACAAGGATTGAGCAAGTCTTGAAGAATGAAAAATATCTGTAGACCAGTGACTGACGTTAATGGATCCCCAGAGGAATTGTTTATGCCTTCCACAACACAGCTTATACAATTTCTCTGGATGCAATAAAATATGAACAGAAGACTATATCCATGAATATATCCCAAACCAATCAACTTTGAAGAGATGTTTGAAAAATTTAAGCGTGAATTACTTGTCCAGCCAGTGTTCATACCTCATCCTGGTGCATCTTCTCACTGGCCTTACGACAAAGTAGTCATGGAAAAAGGAAGCAGAACCACTGAATTCACACTGACCATCACTTACACCAATCCCAATCTTATTCTCCCTATATTCCCAATAAATTCCCCGTGATCCTAGCTCCCATTTACTAAGGGGAGTTTACACTGGCCACAACTTTTGAAGTGTAGGAGAAAACTGGTGTACCCATTGAAACACCAGTCCAGACGAAGTCTCATCAATGTTAACTGTCCATTTCCCTCAGAAACGACAGATGCTGCCTGACCTGCTGAGTTCCTCCAGCAGAATAGTTTATGTTCCAGACTCCAGCTTTTTGCCATTTGTAGAATTCTAGATTCTTATGGGATTGCTATGGCATTCCACTAGAAATCCATGCAGTCACAGGGTAAGTGTGCAAACTCCACACAGATAGCAATGGGAATTGAACTGGATTGATAGAACTTCTGGGCCTAGGAATTATGCTACCCCCTAACAGGTGACATGCTTCTTGAAAATACCCCCCAACCAAGAGATCACCCAATCAACTTTGAAGAGACATCCGACAGTAAAACCCCAAATCCACATCTTCTTCGTAGTTTGATTGTGCCAAGCAAGCAGATTTTCCAGACTATTAGTACTCTGGACCCTGGCTTTGGTTGCAAACTAACCAACATTCCTGAGCCTGGTATTCTCGATTCCCATCCCAACTGCACGTCCAGCCCACAGTCCGGACCCTAGATGCACGGTTTTGCCCAGGCCTCCAGCTCCGGCATTGAATCTCACTTGCACTCTGGGCCCCTAGCTCATATTACATCCATCAGGATTTCCAACTAACCTGACACCGTGTAACAGGAGTTTTACTGCAGATAGACAAAGTAGAGATTTGTCAGCAACCACTGACTGTAAGCCAAATATCAAGACCTTGGTCAGAAGGCAATCAAAAGTAAGCGACGGAAACAAGATCAGGCTGTGGAATGACTGGAGAATGGGAAAGAAGCTTGGTGAACTGGCTTTGATACAAAAAGAGATATCATCATCAGTTGGGGGATTAAAAACAGGATTGCGAGGTTGGTTGTTCATGGGTGAGCTTTGGGCAGAGATTGGTTGGAGGGGCCTCTGCAAATCAAGAAAGTAGGAGAGATCCGTCAGCTAAACAGTTGGTGGGAGAGTTGGCTAGGAGTCTTAAGGTCATGAGTGATAGTAGATTTAGGACATTTGGCCCATCAAGTCTAGTCCATTCAATCATGGCTGATCTATCTCTATTCTCTGCTTAAAAATATCTACTGACTTGGCCTCCACAGCTTTCTGTGGCAAAGAATTCCACAGATTCACCACCCTCCAAAAGAAATTTCTCCTCATCTCTTTCTGAAAAGAACATCCTTTAATTCTGAGGCTATGACCTCTAGTTCTAGACTCTCCCACGAGTGGAAACATCCTCTCCACATCCATTCTATCCAATCCTTTCACCATTCTGTATGTTTCAATGAGGTCCCCCACATTCCTCTAAACTCCAGCGAGTACAGGCCCAGTGCCGCGAGTACAGGCCCAGTAACTCATCATAGGTTAACCTACTCATTCCTGGGATCATTCTTGTAAACCTCCTCTGGACCCTCTCCAGAGTCAGCATATCCTTCCTCAGATATGTTGCCCAAAATTGTTCACAATATTCCAAATGTGGCCTTCCCCGGCACCTTATGGAGCCTCAGCATTACATCCCTATTTTTGTATACAAGCCCTCTTGAAATAAATGCTAGCATTGAGTTTGCTTACTTTACTACCGATTCGACTTGCAGATTAACCTTTTGTGAATCCTGCGCCGGCACTCCCAAGTCCCTTTGCACCTCCGATTTCTGGATTCTCTCCCCATTTAGAAAATAGTCTACATCTTTATTCCTACGACCAAAATGCATAATTCCACACATGGCTACACTATATTCCATCTGCCATTTCTTTGCCCAATCTCCCAACCTGTCCAAGTCCTTCTGCAGAATCCCTGCTTTCTCTACACCACCTGCCCTTCCACCTATTTTCGTATAATTTGCAAACTTGGCCACAAAACCTTCAATCCCCTTGTCCAAATCATCGATATACAAAGTGAAGAGGAGCGGCTCCAGCACCTACTCCTGTGGAACTCCGCCAGTCAAACAGAAAAAGTCCCCTCCATTGCCATTCTTCCATCCTGCCAACCTGCTATCCATGCTAGTATCTGCCCTTTGATACCTAGGGCTCTCATCTTCCTTGGAAACCTCATGTTTGGCACCTTATCAAAGGCTTCAACAAGGAACTGGGCCATCAGACCATGGCTGATCAGTGTCAGGATAGACGTCAGCGGTTCGGAAGCGGGGTGATGTTGGAAGGCTGTTGATCCCTGGGCAACTTGATCTTATTTACTCTGTAGTTCTCAAAAGGATTTGAAGTAGGTGCCCAAGTGGGAATCACATCCAGTTCCTGTTAAGATTTTTGCACTGGTGCTGTTTCAACCAAAGATACCAGAGGAACAAGATAGACCACTCGACCCGAAAAACCGTAGTATGTCACGGCGCCATTTTGGTAGTCAGAAACTTGCAGAAACATTTTAAAAGAAAAATAACAAAAATCTGTGAATTGATAGATGAGATATATTCTGCATTTTTATGGTATCATCACGAATACTGTTCCCACTAAAACACTGATTACACTGCGAGACGCATAACGAACGGCGGGTTTTGCCTACTAAAATGGTGGACGTTACGCTCCTTTGCGTACTACACTTCAGTATAGGCGATTTCAACGGAGTGGTTCATCTTGCTCCTCTAGTATCCTTGGTTTCAGCGCACGAATACATTGGATTTGTTTTTTTTAACCATGTGAAATGAATTTTGTGATATCTGACCATTAAGTTTCTTTTATTTTCTTTTGCAGGAATCGCACAATTTAATAACCACTATCATTTTGACCAGGCTGCTCATCCAAATATGCGGACCTATTATTTCTACACGGAAACGGCCAAGGAGATGGAATCCTGGATGAAGGCCATGAATGAAGCTGCACTTGTCCAGTCTGATGCAGTGAAGAGGTACATTGCTGCGTGTGCCTTACCCTCACGGCACCAGCATCATCCTACAGCGTCTTAGATGGGAACCTTAGAATCACCTATTCACCTATTTTGTTATGAATACTATGTGCCATTAGATTTTTTAAAACCTTCAAATCAGATTAAACAATATTGGGTGAATTAAGACTTTAAAGATTAGAAATTGAATCTTTCAAAACTTTGAGATAAGATCAGCAAAACAGAAAAGGAAGAGGAGCAGCCCTCATGTTAAAGAATATTAAAGAAAGGATAAAGGCAACACAGAAAAAAAAAATTGGCTCAGGAATTTGGGAAGTAGAATCCGTTTGGATGAAGTTAAGAAATAGCACGGGTGTGTTGGTGGGGCTCCCTAAAAGTAATCTAGGACATGGTATAGATTAGAAAATTAGAGATGCATGTAACAAGAATAACAAAATAATGATGAAAGACTTCAATCTAACATGTAGATTGGGGGAAAAGCAAATTAATAGCTTTAGAGTGGAGGACAAGTTCACGCAGCGACAAGAGGTGATTGTTCAAATGAGTATGTTTGGGAATCTCATTTTGACTGTATGAATACAGATACCATGTTTCAATTATATAGAAACCGAGTAAAACTGATCGAAAATATTGCGCACCCTCGATTTTTGAAAGAGGGAGATCAATAAAGGTTCACCTAAAGGATAAAAAGATGCAAAGTGCTGGAGTAACTCAGCGGGTGAAACAACATCTCTAGAGAATGTAGATAGGTGATGTTTTGGATGGGGATCTTTCCCGAAACATCACCCATCCTTGTTCTCCAGAGGTGCTGCCTGACCCACTGTTACTGCAGCACTTTGTATCTTTTTTTGGTAAACCATCATCTGCAGTTCCTTGTGCCTTGACTTAATGGATTCCTGGGATGAAGAAATTGAGCTAATTGGACCGATACTTTTGAGAGTTTAGAAGAATGAGAGCTGATCTAATTGGAATGTGCAGATTTCTTATGAGGCTTCGCAAGGAAGAAGAAAAAGTTTCCCCAGCTGGGACATCAGGAACCAAGTGTCACAGTCCAAAATGAGAGGTGGTGATGTGCAGAACCTTCTTCACCCAGAAACTAGTGCATCTTTGGCATTGTCCGCCCAAAGGTAGTTCGCTCTTTCAATATTTTTAAGACTGATAAAAGGGATGGTCAGATATTAAAATATTTAGGGATTAGTGAACAGAACGCAGAACAGTACAGCTCAAAAAACGGCCCTTCGTTTGTTCTTGCCTCCTTCTCCACATCCCGTTGATCTCTGAAACCAAAGTAATTTATTTTAAACCATCCTGTACAAATGAACAGACTGACACTCAAATTTTGGAGCAGGGAATCTCTGGAATATTACCCTTTCATGTTATGATACTTCAAATAATCTTGAGCTGTTATAATAACGTTGCAACTCATTCTGTATGGTTGCATCCACTTGTAATCAGTGCGCCATTTCCAGTTTAAGTGTGTGTGTGGTGTGTATATGTATATTCATGAGTGGCACATTCTGATTCTCCACTCATCTTGAGTTGCCTCTTGAGAGCAGGACACAAATAATTAAGGCAGCTAAATTATTGATCGGAGCAGTTATTCTTTGCAAGAGCAACCTTCAAGGCCAAGGATGTGAGGTTAATTCAATTAAGACAAAGAGTGGGGATAAATGGGTCTCTTTCAGAATGGCAGGCAGTGACTAGTGGGGTACCGCAAGGCTCGGTGCTGGGACCGCAGCTATTTACAATATACATTAATGACTTGGATGAAGGGATTAAAAGTACCATTAGCAAATTTGCAGATGACACAACGCTGGGTGGCAGTGTGAACTGTGAGGAAGATGCTATGAGGTTGCAGGGTGACTTGGACAGGCTGTGTGAGTGGGCGGATGCATGGCAGATGCAGTTTAATGTGGATAAGTGTGAGGTTATCCGCTTTGGTGGTAAGCATAGGAAGGCAGATTATTATCTGAATGGTGTCAAGTTAGGAAAAGGGGACGTACAACGAGATCTGGGTGTCCTAGTGCATCAGTCACTGAAAGGAAGCATGCAGGTACAGCAGGCAGTGAAGAAAGCCAATGGAATGTTGGCCTTCATAACAAGAGTAGTTGAGTATAGGAGCAAAGAGGTCCTTCTACAGTTGTACAGGGCCCTAGTGAGACCGCACCTGGAGTATTGTGTGCAGTTTTGGTCTCCAAATTTGAGGAAGGATATTCTTGCTATTGAGGGCGTGCAGCGTACGTTTACTAGGTTAATTCCCGGAATGGAGGGACTGTCATATGTTGAAAGACTGGAGGGGCTAGGCTTGTATACACTGGAATTTAGAAGGATGAGAGGGGATCTTATTGAAACATATAAGATTATTAAGGGGTTGGACACGTTAGAGGCAGGAAACATGTTCCCAATGTTGGGGGAGTCCAGAGCCAGGGGCCACAGTTTAAGAATAAGGGGTAGGCCATTTAGAACGGAGATGAAGAAAAACTTTTTCAGTCAGAGAGTTGTAAATCTGTGGAATTGTCTGCCTCAGAAGGCAGTGGAGGCCAGTTCTCTGAATGCTTTCAAGAGAGAGCTAGATAGAGGTCTTAAGGATAGCGGAGTCAGGGGGTATGGGGAGAAGGCAGGAACGGGGTACTGATTGAGAATGATCAGCCATGATCACATTGAATGGTGGTGCTGGCTCGAAGGGCCGAATGGCCTACTCCTGCACCTATTGTCTATTGACATGTTTATTTAATTAACTTCGGTCATTTACAACACATGTTATAACTATCCTGATGAATGTGGTTGAAAGGTTCATTTAATGTTGCAAAATGTGTATTAGTTAACCTCTCGGGCTTTGTTGCTGTCTGCAGAGCCCCAGTTTTCGAGAGCATTAATTATTAGCTTTTTTTAAATGTGGCTTCTTGAGGCAGGAAGAGGTGAAGAATTTGTTCTAGACACAGAAGCCCAAAGGATTTCACATTGTTAGAGTAAAATTTAATTGGTTTTAGCAAGCACTGAGTCTGAGTATAACACTTCAACAATAAGTGTTGAATTATTGCCTTGTGGGCGTTATTTTGCTGAATTCTGTACACGAGTATGAAATTTAACTAATTGTGTTTTGTAGTTATTGTGAACTCAGGCAAACTGAAATTTGCAGATATATTTGCAGAAATTCCAGTCAAACTTTGCAATGGATTATAATTCAAGATTAATTACTTTTTAGTGTTGTAAAAAATTGCGTCTTCAACGTCGCTGTTAATGAATGATTTTCTCTGCGGCGCTTGCAACTCGAAAACTGTTGGGCTGCAGAAGATGCAGACTAGAGATGCTGCAGGTACTACTGGTTGATGTCAATGATAACCACACTTTTACTCTCTCCCTCTAACACCCACAGGACAGAAAAAGTTGCAATCGAAATTGTACCACGTCAGGAGACTAACCATGTTGCAAAACACAAAATATTAGTCAAGCCTGAACTTCAGAACAACCAGCAAAATATAGACCCTCACTTGGGACTTAAATCAATAGACAATCCAAACTTCACTTGTGCGGACAAATATGGTTTTGAGACAGAAGGACAGGACCAGCACAAGCCCTTGACCAAGATCAATAGCATAAAATTGCATCCTGCAAAATCGAAAACCGAAACTGATGGATCAAATACCACCACTGTTCAATCTCAGCAGTATAATCCTTTGCAAGTTAATAGTTCCAATGAGCAGAGTCCGATTGGGCCCATCTGTGTCCCTGAAGAAAACGTGACCAGTGGAAGAGAGAGACTGATTAGCCAAAACGACACTGGAAGGGGAATCCAAAGGACTAATTCAATGCTGCAGTTGGAACAGTGGGTGAGAACGCAGAAAGGCAGGGACCAAGAGGAAGAAGTCAGAAGGTATGGATGATTGTTTTTTTTTTTAAAAGCTTGATTCTATAACTTCAAATAATTTAATAAAATAATCCAAATGAACATTTTTGTTTGAAGTATCTTTGGTAAAAGAATTATAACCTCTGCACCCTGACAGACTTCCAGAAACCCAGCAGTCAGAAGGGATGTGCTACAACTTTTTTCCTTCCATAACAGCAGAATGAAAAGTGTTTTTGTAAATTTATTTGCATTAATGAAGACTGGAATTGTTCTAATTTCATCATGTAATCATCTATTATTCACCATGCTTATTTCTAATTCTTAATTAAGCAGGGAGCAGAATGTGATAATTTCAATTCATAGCTTTTTTGTTAACCAGCATCTGCAGTTCCTTGTCTCTATAATTTCAAATCTGTCTGAAGCAGTCTGAACCCAAAATGGCATCTTTCCACTCCATCCACTGATGCTGCCTGAGTTCCTCCTGCACTTGGTGCTGCAATGCAGTACGATGTTCTGAGCTGATCCCCTGGATTTTACTTACGTTATGCCAATTTACAGCAGGTGCTTTACTTTCCACCAAGTGGAAAAAGATAGGAGATTCTTGGTGCATAATTTTTTAACAGCTGCTGAAATCATGGTCATCCTAATGGAGCGGACAAAGTGCTAGAGGAACTAATCTGTGGATCGAGTGGAAAGATGACATTCAAACGATGGGTTCAAACGAAATGTGTGCCCATTCCTTCTCTCAAGAGATGCTGCCTGTCCCGCTGAGTTACTCCAGCTTTTTGTGGCGATTCTAATGGATTTGACTTGCTACTTTTAACTTTGGGAAGCAACCCTTAAACATTCAAATTTTTTCTGAAGGGTATTTTTGCTCATTTTATCTGCTGTGTTCAGGAGTAAACGTAGAGAGCATTTTTTTTTCAATTTCATGCACCAGAGTTTTCTTTTAAATAATTAATCATATCCTCAGAGAGAGTCATAGAGTCAAACAGCATGAAACAGGCCCTTTGGCCCAACCTGCCCATGCCGCCCAACGTGCCTCATTCCTAGTCTAGTACTACATGCCTACACTAGTCCCACCTCTGCGTTTGCCCCATACCCCTCTAACCTATCCTAGCTTTGTAAATTTGTCAGCACCCTTATGTAGCGAGTATTTACATACCTTGGATATGCAAGCAAAGAATTTCACTGTGATTTGTCACGTGTGACAATAAAATATTCATCCATACAAGTCTAAATGTTTCTTAAACGTTGTAATAATACCTGGCTCAACTACCTCCTCCAGCAGCTTGTTCCATGCACCTACCACTCTTTGTGTAAAAAATAATTGCCCCAGAGGTTCCTATTAAATCTTTCCTCTTCACCGTCAACCTTTGTCCTCTGGTTCTCGATTCCCCTACTCTGGGTGAAAAACTGTGTATTTCCCTATCCATTCTTCTCCTGATCTTGTACACCTCTATAAGATCACCACTCATCCTCTTGCGCTTAAGTCCTAGCTCGGTCAACTTCTCCCTGGCTACATCCTCGCAAATCTTTTCTGCACCCCTTCCAGCATAGCAACATTTTTTCCCCTAGCAGGGTGACCAAAACAGATCACAATACTCCAAATGCGGCCTCACAAATGTCTTATACAACTATAACATGACCTCCCAACTTCTATACTCAATAATCTGACTGATGAAGGCCATCAGCTAACTGTATTCTGGACCATGTTGACCTTCATACAGAAGCGCAAAGTGTTGGTAGATTCTATCTGTAGAGGGAATGGACAGGCGACGCTTTGTGATGGGACCATTGTTCAGACTGGTGCTGGCTAACCTGCTGAGTTCCTCCAACACTGTTCAAGATTCCAGCATCTGCAGTTTCTTGTGTCTTCATTTGTTTCATACTTTTTGATTGGGAATTAAATATTGTAATGTGGTAATGTACTGTAACATTTGAGGTGTTGGCTAATCATTTAACTCTAATCTCCATTGGGAATGAAGTGCCATGCAGCATTCTCAGCATAACATTAATTAAAACACTTCGCTGAGGAGTCATCATTTATCATACAAGTACACAGACTGCCTGGGTTAGAAATGATCTGACCTGCAGAAATCTGGCTGTATGCAAATTCTGCCATATATTTTTCAAGCTAGCAAGGTTAGAAGCTAGAAATGTTTTATGGTATTGATTAATGACTGGATACGGTATATTGTCAAGTATATGATACGATTACTGTGACTTGCGGAGAAATCTGTTTACAGACAGTTCTGAGGATCAGGATCCTTATGTAACCAGTGGACTGCCTTTATCCTGAAGATCTGTTGTAATATGTACAGATTGCAAATCCATTGGATATTTCCCACTGAGAAAAATATTTTAACACTTCTTCCATCTTTTTTCGGTCCACTTAATCCGTTGCATTCTGCACTGAAGCAGATCAGAGAAGTTTAACATTAATGCGCCTCAAGGTTAAAGGCAGTTGTTTTTCAAGCAACTTTGAGGGGAAATATCGCAAAATATAAATATGGACAATCACGTAAGACAATGTCTTTGAAAATAATGACTTTATTCACTTTTGGTCCAAAGCACTTCTTTTGCTGGCTGCTGTCAGACGAAACATTTTTTGGTTATATCATTTGCTCTGTGACCATGTAATCTAGAGTGCACCTTCCTTAGCAGGTCTGTTGAGAATCCTGCTCGCATCCGTCTCCTTTAAGTATGTCCAAGCTCTTCTTCGGCCATCTCCATCCAACCCTCCAACATCAGAAACCTCGCACGCACCGATCTCTCACCTTGCTGCACCAGGCACCTTTCCATTCCATATCTCAATCACCCTAACCCCACTAGAGAGACACAAATTGCTGGAGTATCCAGACAGTATCGCTGGAGAAAACGATTAGGTGACATTTTGGGTTAGAACCCTTCTTACCTGCAAGGGTCTCGACCCGAAACATCACTTATCCTTTGTTCCAGAGATGCTGCCTGACCTGCTGAGTTACTCCAGCATTTTGTGTCTATCTTCCGTATAAACTGGTATCTGCAGTCCCTTCCTACACCCTAACCCTACTGATTCGCACAGAACTCTTGCTCACTCTTCACCACTATCTTGCCCTGACCCAGTATCAATCCTTGTGTCTCCTCCCACCCCAAATCGTCGTCCCTCAAATCCTCCAAGACCGCAAGATGGCTCTGGACGTACCTGCCTTCCTTTATATACTCTGCATGGGCACAGTGCACAAAGGGCAGATTTTCCCATTAATAAGGTGAGTTCAACAATGCTCACAATAGACATTGCTGAATTAGCACGTAACCGACGCATTACCAAACTGTAAAGACTCCAGTGAATCTAAGCTTTTGTATTTACCCAGTGTTCGCTAAATTATTTTTGAAATTATTCAAACTTTCCACTAAGGGTAAAATATGCTTTCAGTCAAAATGTCCAATATGCCTGAAGAAGGGCCTCGACCCGAAATGTCACCCATTCCTTCTCTCCCGAGATGCTGCCCGACCAGCTGAGTTACTCCAGCATTTTGTGTCTATGTCCAATATGTGAACTTTTTTGAATTAAAAACTGGAAGAGCGACAATGTGGAAACAGGCCGATCGGCCCAACTTGCCCACACCGTCCAACATGTTCCTAGTCCCACATGCCTGCGTTTGGCCCATGTCCCTCTAAACCCATCCTATCCATGTACCTGCCTAAATGTTTCTTTAACGTTGCGATAGTGTGACTTCCTGTTGGTAAGGAAACTGTATTTGTAAACCGTACAATGTAAATAATAACACTTTAAAATGTTTGAATAGCTGTACAATATCTGGGGATGATGGGTTGGGCATATAAATTGGCACATCCTTGTGTGAAACGGAACACTGCAGTGTATTCACGAGGAGAACAATGTAATTAGTAATTACAGTGTAGTAGGTCAAATCAGTTTGAGCTATTCTTGTTATAAATATAGATGAATGTACAAAAAAGAATATTTGGAGATTTAATATCATTTGTATCTGTACATAAGTTATGGATATTGTGGGCAGTGGAAAATAAAGATTTATACTTGCATTGTCAGTGCAGCATAGATTCCCTGGTTTGAAGGCATTTCTTTTGAGAAACACATGGGCTAGTAAGGCAAATAATCAAAAGGAGTTCAATAGAATGAGAAATGATCCTAATGATGCAAGTAAGATGCTGAGGATAGGGTGGATGCTCAGAGAGTGTTTCCCCTTGTGGGGATATGTAGAATCAGATTGTATAGTTTTTGTAAGGGTTGCCATTTAAAACGTATAAGGATGGATATACTGTATTTCTCTATACCAATGTGGATAGATGCTTCACATGATCTTTATTAGGTTATAGAAACACAACACTTTTAAATCAGAGAGTCATTTTAATCTGTCGTTAAACATTGCTCAGTTGAATTTCATTTACAAACTATGTATAATTAATTTATTTTGCTCCTTTGCTGTGTGCTTGTGAAAGACAGCATCTATACCAAGGAGAATGCTTAAGTATTCAAATCTGCTGCCACACTGTTGACTTAAATAGCTTTGTGCCACAGGAGGAATAAAATTTGTTCTGTTCATTATTAATTCCTATAGTCAACCTTTGTTAGATTTTACACCCAGGGCTTCTTAATTCAGCATTGTGGCAAATAATGGCCTCTTTCTGATCAAGTTCCACGTGTTTTCCAACAAACAAAACCACTGTAGAACAGAAAACACATTTAGTTTCTATTGGTGCATGGCAATGTAACTGGTCCATCTGCAGCCAGCACAGTCCAAGCAATGTATACATCGCCAAGATTAAACCATCTTTAAGCAATGGATTCAACATCGTCTGGCTATTGCATCTGTGTCATCTACCATTACAATAATCTATGATGCACTTCAGTCATGTCTTATGTTCACAATGACCCACAAGGAAAAATACAATTATCAGCCAGAAATGGTGATTATATTCCAATCCTGTCACCCAGTCCAAAAGTAGATGAAATTATTGGGCAAAGTTTATCTTGAAATTGTAACCAAGTTGAGGAGGGAGACCTGGATTGCATGTTCTCTGAAGATGGACACAAAATGCTAGAGTAACTCAGTGGGACAGGCTGCATCTCTGGAGAGAAGGACTAAGTGATGTCGGGTTGAGACCCTTCTTCAGACTGAGAGGGAGACATAGAGATATGGAAGGATAAGGTGTGAAAACATAGATGAAAGGGGACGATAATCAAGGAAATGTAGAGTGGTACATTATTAGCTATGGGGCAAGTGACAATGAGACATATAATCAGTAATATTCAATCAGGAGGACAATAAACTAGTCGGAGAACTAGGATGGGAGAGGGACGAACGAGAGGGAAAGCAAGGGTTACTTGAAGTTAGAGAAATCAATATTCATATCGAAGATAGACACAAAAAGCTGGAGTAACACAGCGGGGACAGGCAGCATCTCTGGAGAGAAGGAATGGGTGACGTTTCGGATCGAGACGCTTATTCATACCGCTGGGTTATCTGCATGGGGTTCGTGTGCTAACTGGGCATTTGAGTTCTGTCCAAACTATCAGAGCATGTTGCAGTATGAAAGAGCATTGGAATTTATTTTATAAATACATTTGTTCATTTTACAATGAGCATAGAAAATGTTGGTAAATTTCACATGAGGTTGAGGGGGAGGGTTCCCATCATGGCATTGGACATCCACCAGCAGGAGCTGATTACAACAGCTCTTGAATCATTCATGATTAATTGTCCCACTGATTAACAGGGAGGGAATTGTTATCTTCAATCAAAAATGTTTCAGACAGATAAAGGCACCCTAAATCAAAGTTACGCTGCATTAATGGTCTCTCAGACAGGAAACTAATGTTTATCTAAGACAGGAAACTAATGTTTATCTAACTAGTAATCATAGTTAATGACATTCTGGGGCAGAACTAAAGAAGGGGTTGGGTTTATGATTGTCACATGTTCTGAAGTTCAGTGAAAAGCTTTATTTTGCATGCTGTCCAAACAGAGCAGCTACGCCATACATAAATGCAATGAAGTCAAACTTAAGTTCAATAGACAGAACAAAAGGGGAAGATACAGAGCTCAGAATGTAGTTCTCAGTAGTGTAGTGCATCAGTTCCATAGACAAAGTCCAATGTACACAATGCGGTCGAGGTGAATCGGACAGAGGGTTGCCAACTGTCCCGTATTGGCCGGGACATCCCGTATTTTGGGCTAAATTCTTTTGTCCCATACAGGACCGCCCTTGTCCCGTATGTAGGCCTGGACTCTGTAGGCCTGGACTCTGTAGGCCCTGACACTGTAGGCCCCGACAGTTTAGGTCCTGACACTCTAGGTTTCCGACTTTTACCTCCGGACAGTGTAGGCCCGGGCACTGCCTTATGGGAGGTTGCATAGCAACCCGCCTCCCGGCCTGGACGGCCGCCATTGGTGGAGCGGGAGCACGTGGCCGCTGGCTGGGTGAGGTGGCGTGGGGCGGTGATATCACCTTCTCCCATATTTAGGAGTGAGGAAGTTGGCAACCCTAATCAGACAGTACCCTCGCTTGTGGAGGGAATGGGCAGTACCCTAGCTTGACCCGCTGAGTTCTTCCAGCGCAGTGTATTTTGCTGAAAATTGCAGTCTCTGCAGTTTCTCGTATCCCGTAATCCTAGTTTATAGAAACATAGAAAATAGGTGCAGGAGTAGGCCATTCGGCCCTTCGAGCAAGCACCGCCATTCAATATGATCATGGCTGATCATCCAAAATCAGTACCCCGTTCCAGCTTTTTTCCCTTGATTCCCTTAGCCCTAAGAGCAAAATCTAACTCCCTTGAAAACATCCAATGAATTGGCCTCCACTGCCTTCTGTGGCAGAGAATTCCACAGATTCAAAACTCTGGGTGAAAAAGTTTTTCCTCATCTCAGTCCTAAATGGCCTACCCCTTATACTTAATCTGTGACCCCTGGTTCTGTACTCCCCCAACATCGGGAACATTTTTCCTGCATTTAACCTGTCCATTCCTCTAAGAATTGTATATGTTTCTATAAGATCCCCTCTCATCCTTCTAAATTCCAACGAATACAAGTCCAGTCGACCCATTCTTTCATCATACATTAGTCCCGCCATCCTGGGAATTAACCTGGTGAATCTATGTTGCTCAATAGCAATAATGTCCTTCCTCAAATTAGGAGACCAAAATTGCACACAATACTCCAGGTGCAGTCTCACCAGGGCTCTGTACAACTACAGTAGGACCTCCCTACTCCTAAACTGAAATCCTCTCGCAATGAAGGCCAACATGCAATTGGCTTTCTTCACTGCCTGCTGTACCCGCATGCTTACTTTCAGTGACTGATGTACAAGCACACCCAGGATCTCGTTGCACCTCCCCTTCTCCTGATCTGACACAATTCAGATAAAGGCATTCCTGTTTTGGCTGCCAAAGTGCATATCCTCACATTTATCCACATTATACTGCATCTGCCATGCTTCTGCCCAGTCACCCAACCTATCCATGTCACTCTGCAGCCTCATAGCATCCTCCTCGCAGCTCACACTGCCACCCAGCTTTGTGTCATCCGCAAACTTAGAGATATTACATTTAATTCCCTCGTCTAAATCGTTAATATATATTGTAAGCAACTGGGGTCCCAGCACTGAGCCTTGCGGCACCCCACCTGTCACTGCATGCCATTCTGAAAAGGACCCGTTTATTCCCACTCTTTGCTTCCTGTCTGCCAACCAGTTGTCTATCCATGTCAATACCCTACCCCCAATACCATGTGCTCTAATTGTGCACACTAATCTCTTGTGTGGGACCTTGCCAAAGGCTTTTTGAAAGTTTAGATACACCACATCCACTGGCTCTCCATTATCCATTCTACTTGTTACATCCTCAAAAAATTCCAAAAGGTTAGTCAAGCATGGAGAGGATAGCGGGTTGGCTGGATGGCAGAAGGCGAAGAGTTGCAATAAAGGGCTCTTTTTCAGGATGGCTGCCAGAGACTAGTGGTGCTGGGGTCGCTTCTCTTCACGTTGTATATTAATGATTTGGATAAGGGGATTGAAGGCTTTGTGGCCATGTTTGCAGATGATGCTACGATAGGTGGAGGGGCAGGCAGAGTTGAGGAAGCAAGTTGAGGTCCAAGTCCTTCTGCAGGAAAGGAGAGTGGGTAAAGAAGTGGCAGATGAAATTCAGTACAGCAAAGTGCGGAGTCATGCATTTTGGTAATAAGAATAAAGGCGTAGATGATTTCCTAAGTAGAGAGAGAATCCAGAAATCAGAGGTGCAAAGGGACTTGGGAGTGCTGATGCAGGACTCCCAAAAAGTTTATTTGCAAGTCAAATTGGTAGTAAGGAAGGCTAATTCAATGCTAGCATTCATATCAAGAGGACTGGAATACAAAAATAGAGATGTAATGCTGAAGCTCTATAAGGCACTGGTCAGGCCACATTTGGAGTACTGTGAGCAAATTTGAGCCCCATATATGAGGATGAGTGTGTTGGCTCTGGAGAGTGTCCAGAGGAGGTTTACAAGAATGATTCCTGGAATGAGTGGGTGAGCATATGATGAGCGTTTGACAGCACTGGGCCTGTACTCACTGGAGTTTATAAGGTTGAGGGGGGACCTCATTGAAACTTACAGAATGATGAAAAGCACAGATAGTGGATGTGAAAAGGATGTTTCCACTGGTGGGAGAGCAAAGGACCAACCTCAGAATTAAAGGGCGCTCTTTGAGAAAGGAGGTGAAGAGGAACTTCTTTAGTCAGAGGGTAGTTAATCTGTGGAACTCATTGCCACAGAGGGCTGTGGAGGCTAATTCAGTGGATATTTTTAAGGCAGAGAGAGACATATTCTTGATTAGAACGGGTGTCAAGGATTTTGGGGAGAAGGCAGGAAAATGGGATTAGGAGGCGGAGATCAGCCATGATTAGATGGGCTGAATGGCCTAATTCTACTCCGAGAGCTTGTGAACTTGTGAACTTCACATCTTGTATATTCTGCTTACGAATTGAATTTACTGTTCAACTCTGGATAAAAGTATCCTGCAATGGATAAATACGGCCAAATTAAACCTTACTAGGTTGTAGGATCTTATTATTTTTAGATAATTGTCATCAGTAATAGAATTTTATTATGCCTCAAATGTTATTTACTGGCATCCTCCCACACTTCATGATGGATTGGTTTGAGGCTGTTTTTAGCTCCAATAACGGTATTGCGACTTGCAAGATTCAGCAGCTCGGGAAGAACTAGGACTGCCTGGGGCCAGTTCATAGCAACTTTGCCTGAATTACTTGAAAAACACAGTTTCAATACACCTGTTTTTGTATAGATATGGATCTAGAAAAAGCTGCTCGATGTGCAGGTTCCAACTTGAATTATTGATGCTGCTTTGAGGCACAATCAGCATTTTTTTTTGCTACAGCTTCCGAATGCTGCAAGTCGCATGCTCAGCTATTTATAAGTTGCGGCATATTGGTATTGTGTTAGATGAGAAATACCCTGCAACATCTGTTCCAGTTGAAAGGTCTCGAGCAAGTCTGTGTTGCATTGCTCGGTGCTGTTCAATAAGAATTGGAATGATTGGAAATTAGTTACATGGATATGTATTTTGGAAAGCTTACAACCCAACGGTATGAACCATTTGAATAACAACCTAACCTCTCCCCCTTCCCCAAGCCCCACCCTGAAGCACACCTATTTATCCCACTATTTCCCCCCCCCCCCCCGCTTTCCCCTTCTGTCCCCTTCCACCTATATCACTTACCCTGTATCCACCTATCACTTGCCATGCTTTGTCCAGTACCCACCTCTTGTTCACTTTCTTCCCCTATTATAATTAGTCTGAAGAAGGGTTCTGACCTGAAACGCCACCTATCTATGTTCTCATGGGATGCTGCCTGACCCCCTGAATTACTTCAGCAGTTTTTTTGTTTTTTTTGTAAACCTGCATCTGTAGTTCCTACTGTCTATTTTGTTGTTGGGGGAACCAGTTTTCTGAAGAGTATATCAGAACTTCTCTCTGAGGCCGTTCTGATCGTAACGTAGCGCCGGGTCGATAGCAGCCCTAATCCGGTTGAGATCAAGCAGTTGCAGACCTTGGCCAAGACACATGTCAGGCTGATGCCACGATAGTTGTCAGTCTTGATCAGGCCCCCAGATTTGGGGACGGGGATGATGTTGGATTGTGACAATTGTGTTGGCTTGTCATTCGTCATTAGCGCTGTGTTGCAGAAGGCGAGCACGATGTCGTCGAGCTCACAGTTTTTCAACCCCCCCTGGGGGGTGTAATCAGGGCCTGGACTCCTCCCTTGCTTCAGCAAGGTCTTCACTTTCCGCAGCTCCTCCAAGGTAAAGGGGCCGTCGTGAATCTGTACATCCATGAGGACAGTCTCAACCTCCTCATCTTCCTCAGTGACAGTTGGAGGTGATCCAAGTAGGTTCTTGAAGTGGGTGAACCACGTGTTGATTCAGTCCTCTGGAGAGTTCCCGTTGACTTGACCTGACTTGGCCTTCCTCCTGCTACTGATCTCGTTCACGACCCTGGAACACGGTCAAACAGATTCTTGCCCTCCGAAGAATCATTGAGGCAGTGAAAAAATAACAAGCTGCCGGCTGTCCTAATCTTCATTGATTTCAAGAAGGCGTTTGACTCGATTCATCGATGTAAAATGATGAGGATTTTGAAGGCTTATGGTATCCCTCCTCGTCTCCTGAGTGCCATTGAGGATATGCACTTGGGCACCAAGGCCAAGGTTGTCACCCTGGATGGCAAGAGCAAAGTGTTCAAAATCCTCGCGGGGGTCTTACAGGGAGACACGCTGGCACCCTTTCTCTTTGACATTGTCCTTGATTATGCAATGAGGCAGGAGCTCAAGGAACACGAGGACCTCGGCTTCACAATTATCCCAAAGCGTTCGAGAAGAATCGGGTCAGTCAACTTGTCAGATCTCGACTTCGCTGATGACATCGTCCTGCTATCAGACCAAACTTGGGAGGAACAAGGGCTGCTCGGCAGGGTTGAGACAGAGTGCGAGAAAGTGGGCCTCCTCCTCAATGCCAAGAAGACGGAGTACATGGCGTTCAACGGTGGTGACCATGAACTTCTTAAGACGAGTGGCGGTGCATCTCTCAAGAAAGTGGAGGACTTCAAGTACCTGGGAGCGAGGATGCAGAGCTCAGAGAATTACACCAAGGTCGGAAAGCCCTCGCATGGAAAGCCCTCAATAACATGGGAAAAATCTGGACGTCTCGGATGACTAAGGGTCTCAAACTGAGATTCTTCCATGCAACTGGAGAGACAATATCATTGTACAGGTGTGAGGCATGGACTCGCACTCGAGCACTGTCCAAGTATCTCGATGGTATTTACACCCGAATGCTCAGAAAAGTTCAAAATGTCAGTTGGTGGGACCACACCACCAACGCCCAGCTCTACGGGGAGATTCCACCTCTGACCGAGAAGATCAGGTGGAGAAAGAATGAGGCTCGCTGGTCATTGCCACCGCCATCCAGAAACACCAGCAAACAAGGTTGTGCTGTGGGAACCTACCCATGGAAGACGGAACCCGGGACCACCAAACAAGACGATGCTGAAGACGTTGATGGAAGACGCAGATGTAGAGACAAAAGAGGAGCTTGCCAGCTGTATGGAGGACAGAGATGTGTGGTGGTCCGTCACCGTGCCCGTCGCAAACCAGCACCACTGTGTTGCTTATGTTTTCAACGATTTTAATTAATTAAATTAATATCAGAACTGATCTGTGCTGGGTCAAAATGTGATGTAAGTTTGTTCCATTTGTCCATTCATCTCGCTCATGTCATGTTTCTCTTATTTTCTACGGCACAAATGGAAACCTCTTTGCCATTGATGATAGTGCAGAATCTCAGACCATTCCTGTCTATCCCATTTCTTCACATATTTCCCTTTAATCAATTCTCACGTGACCATTGGCTTTCCCCCCGCACCTCACCCCAACCCTCACAATCCCTTTGTTACCCAATTAAACTGAATAATTTCCAATGACAACTTAAGGGCCTGTCCCACTTAGGCGATCTTTTTGGCGACTGCCGGCGACTGTCAAAGTCGTGGCAGATCGCCGAACTTTTCTTTTACCCGACGGCAATGACCACGGTAATGCCGAGTCAGGTCGAGATTACAGCGTCTTCTGAAACATCGTGAAAATTCCCACGCTGTCAATGCTTCTCCGGCGTCCTGGTTTTCGCTGAAATCACTGACAAGTCGGTAAGTACTTGAGAGTTTTGAACTATAACACCTTGTATGGGTTACTTAAAAACCAAGCTTCACTGTAACAAGGAATAAATCGGATTTCTATCAAGGAATAAATGGGCATTCTTTGAAAATGTAAGGGAGATGCATATCTGGTTTCTGGGTTGAATATCTGGGTTTGGAGCCCACTTTAAATGTAATGGCTGAGGCCAAAAACATCGCGAAAATTCCCGCGCTTACCTGACCATCAAGCTGTCGCCTCCAATCTACCTGTCAAATGTCCTGACGATAAATAAATTGGTTAAACACAAGCATTTTATGGTATTTTGAAATGACTACTTATTTTAATATTATGTGTTTCTAAATGCATCTTAAGAGAACCTAGCAAACCTGGGGACAGCATTCGACAGCGACCGCAATAAGCAACGATACCTGGCGACAAGCCAGCTGTCGCCGAGTGATTTCAAACTGTTTGATTTCTCGGCGACGCGCCGAGATCCACTATGATCCACTACGATCTTTGGAAGACTCCTCACGATCATGCCCGCGACACCCCGGCGAACGTTCGGCGACAGCCTAGTCGCCGGCAGTCGCCTTAAAATCGCCTAAGTGGGACATGCCCTTTAATCTCCTGGTAATCTCCTCTGGATGTGGGAGGAATCCAGAGCGTCTGGTGGAAACCCACACCAATAGCACTCAAGGTTAGAATTTAACCTGAGTTATCAGAATAGTGTGGCAGAAACCCTAACTCCTGAAGTACGATGCCAACTGATGTTTGAATAAAATCTGGGTGCCATGAAAACATTCACTGGGAAGGAAATAAATATTTCAATATGATAACTTTTCAACAGAATTGTTTTTATTTTTCTGGAGTATGTTGTTTCCTCTTCCATTCTGCTGACCCAAACTTGCTACTTCAGTTCAATTCCTTGATGTATCATAAGTGACTTTGCTTAAAAACAAGCTGCCAAAAAAGTCAGGAAAAGCAGTTGTCCTGAGGAATGGAAGCAGGAGGAGTCTTAATGACCCCCTGAGACAGCTCTACCATTTGGCATCCATTTTCTGATCACCACATCCTTTGATTCTGTCAATGTCAGCTGTGGGCACAAGCACTCATTGACCATTCATCTCCTCCTGTGCTACAGAGTTCCAAATACTCATCACCCCCTAAGAGCAAAAACAAAAAATCTTAGTCCCGAGTGGTTGATCTTGTATTCTAAGTCTGATCTGTTTATTCCAGCCCTCTGAATCTGTCCTTTAACCAATCTTCCAATGCATTCCCTTTAATGCTCTGTGTCGTTATTTTTTACAATAAGCTTTTGTGTAGCACCTTACCGCGTGGTCCTTGATAATCCCAATGCATTGGAACCACTTGTTCTAATTATCATGTTACCATCAGCATCCTTGGAAAATAAAGACACAAGGAACTGCAGATGCTGGTTTACAAAAAAAACACAAAGTAACTATCCGTCAGGCAGCATTTTCGAAGGACATGGATGTGTGATGTTACTGGGCGATGTCCAGACTCAAGAAATCTAAAGAAGGGTCCTAATCTGAAAAGTCACTTATCCATATCCTCCAGAGATGTTGCCTGACCCACTGAGTTACTCCAGCACTTTGTGTGTTTTTTTTCCCTTGGAAAATAAGTTTTGCAATCACGATTTTCCATTTGTAAAATCCTATTGATACTATCCAATTATGCTATAAGTTTCCAAGATTAGGACCCTTCTTTAGATTTCTTGAGTCTGGACATCGTTTACCATCTCCATAATATTTTTTGTGGTATTCTGCAGGCATTTGCTGTCAGGTTAATCAGTCTCTAGTTTTCCCTTTCTTCTTTCATTTCAGTGAATGGCAATGTAATGCTTAAAACTCTGCTTGGACTGCTTTAGAAACTCGAAAATTTAGAAATTTGTTATTCTGTATGACAATCAAACACTCTTGACTCCTGAATGCTTGGAATGAAAGCTGTTAGATTCAGGAAATACCAATATGGGAGCAGAGGTTGGCTTCCAGCCTGTTCTTCCATTTTCTAAGATCATGGGTGATCTGATTGTAATCTCAACTCTGCATTCCCATCTGCCCACAGTATTCTCTCGCCCCTTGCTGACCAAGTATACATCTACTTCTAAGGAAGAGAGTTCCAAAGCCTCTTGTGCCTAGTCCATCAGAGAAAATAATTCAGTGGCAACTGTTCAAATTTATTGAGTTGAAGAGTTTTTTGACTTTAGTGATATCAATGGAACTGTTTACACTTGATTAAATTATTTTCCTTTTCTTTAATAGCATCACCTGTTATCAAACGCTTCCAAGAAACTTGCCAAGTTATCGGTCTCAGGCTATGCCATGCTATAGAACATTGCCCCGCCATAGCACCACCAGAACTGACAGCGTCTGCACGGTGATGCCTTCCGCGTACGACAGAGTAATCCGGCCGCCGTCATCACAGGAGAAACGGAAGTCGATGCGGGATGATACCATGTGGCAACTCTACGAGTGGCAACAGCGTCAGGTTTATCAGAAGCACGGAACACTAACCAGGCATAGTACTCCTCTCACCGTGGTGAATCTAGTTGAACAATCTCGCTCCATTCCTCAATCGCCTTCCCACGGTTCACTGGCTCCCTTTCAAGTATACTCGCCCCTGAGATCCTACAACATGGATTCAAGATTGGAACTATCGCCACCTATTTTAAGAGGGGACATGACAATTGATTCCATTAAGTCTCGGCGTCACAGGACACCTGTTAACAGGGTAAACTTTTCACCATTTATTCTGAAACGGCATTCTTGAAATCTAGATTTAGCACTACCAATTAGCTTAGATAGACACAAAAAGCTGGAGGAACTCAGCGGGACAGGCAGCATCTCTGGAGAGAAGGAATGGGTAACGTTTCTGGTCAAGACCCTTCTTCAGACCCGAAGGGTCTCCACCCGTAACGTCACCAATTCCTTCTCTCCGGAGATGCTGCCTGTCCCGCTGAGTTACTCCAGCTTTTTGTGTCTATCTTCAGTTTAAACTAGCATCAGCTGTTCCTTCCTATACTAATTAGCTTAGCTTTATTTTACTACATTGAACTGTAAGCAATAATCCTTTTTTCCAGGAAAACATGGTGGCACAATTTGGTTTTCAATCAGTAAAAATCATGTTGGTGAAAATTAAACCTAATGTGCTTGCTGATATTTCTTTCTGGGATGGTGGAAATGTTACTTGTTTGCAAGTCGGGAATAATTTCAATTATATTTTACCTTAATAAAGCACTGGACATGTGCTTATTTTGATAAAAACAATACGACAAGGAATATTGGAAAGTGTAACATATGGGCAACATTTAAACAAAGTGTTAAAGTGTTGGGCGGCACGGTGGCACAGCGGTAGCATTGCTGCCTTACAGCGCTTGCAGCGCCGAAGACCCGGGTTCAATCCCGACCACGGGTGCTGTCTGTATGGAATTTGTACGTTCTCCCCGTGACCGCGTGGGTTTTCTTCGAGATCTTTGGTTTCCACCCACACTCCAAAAACGTACAGATTTGTAGGTTAATTGTCTTGGTATAAATGTAAATCGCCTCTAGTGTGTGTAGGATGGTGTTGATATGAGAGGTGTGGGCCGAAGGGACTGTTTCAGCGTGGTATAACTAAACTAAAAGACAGGATTCTGTAACCTATTCTGCGTGCAAATTAACTATCAAGCTTTGGTGAGGAATTAAGTGGTGGTTCAGTGCTCATCCACTCAGGTTGTAGATAGTGAATTTTCAATAGATTTAACACATAAAGACGGCAAAGGCAGTAACATAATAACTGAAATAAATTTCTGCCTCTTTTCCACATTTCTCAGATTGTATGTCCACCTGAACGAATGTCATTGCCGGCGGGTTTACCTGTGCAGACCTTCACAACGGATAACCTGCAGGGAAAAACGGTGAGTTGTGCCGATGAATCTTCCCTAAATTTGTTGACTTGAGGCACAGTCTTTGCACGGTGTGCCACTTAGATAACTCTTTCCTCCGTCTTTGGTTTGTTTTAGCATTTTTGATTGTCAGTTGAATTGCCACCACGTAAATATTGAAAGATTGTTAATAAGCAAATTTCAAGAAAGTGCTTTGCTTGTGTCAAGGCACAAAATGGGTTGTGACTAAGTGCGACATTTTTCATGAATTGATATTTTAAGGTTAGTCCGTCAATGGCATTCTTCCTGCCTTTTAACTAAGCGATTGTTAATAATTGGACTATATTAATCTGAAGTTTGCCTGAAGTTTTTATCTTCTCTACTTCGTACATTGCTCCACAAAATTTTCAATTGTGGTGAGAGAATCTGTTTCAGCTGCTTAGCAAGGCAAATGTAATGCCTTGTAATTTGTAATCATCTGCCAATTTATTCATTTAAATTAATATAATTATTTTATCTTCAAACTGAAGACTGTTTCTTTTTTCTCCTGTGACATTATTTGGCAATTAAATCACACTAGCTTCATGGTCTCCAGCATTTTGTGAATAAATCATGGTCTCTAGTTATTCTAATCACCACTCCCAAGTACACTTGGCCTAACTTTCGCTATATTGAGATAACGATGTATATCACAAAAGCCAAAAGGTTGTCATTTCATCTCCAGGGTCCGATGACATCCACCAACTAAACAGTACTTGAATAAGTTATAGGTTTCTTTGTTTGCTTTCACTTATCTATGTGTAAAATACAATGCGTCAGTAGCATTTTCATGTGTCTACCATGGCAACAATTCAATCAAGGATCCTTTACACATTATACAAGGCCTCTATCTTCTATTCAACGCAAAATGTTCCGTGTCAATAAGATAACTATTTTTAAGAAAAGGAAATTGCTTTATCACAATATACTAACTGGATATATTGTGGTGAGGAAAAGGTTTGCACCTTTGGTTTTAGTGCACATCATTGCACTTGCTCATTTAGCTTCCTAGCCAAAACAGATCAGTACGTTATATTGATACTTGATTAAATGCCAACACCTTGTTGGATAGAAATTTTTCAATTTCAAATGCCACACTGATCCTAGATTCATTTTTTTTTGGTAAAATTATCAAAGTGAATATCATGTACATTCACCTGGATAATTTGTGAATTATCTAAGTGAATGTAGATTACGTAAGTGCATTTAGATCGAAATATCCATTCTAATAAATAGATTAGAATAGGTATTCTAATATCTGGAGGAAATTATCATTTGTTGTTATGAAAGAATTTCAGTGGGTGCAAGTCATGCTACAGTGCAGCAGAACTGCAGTCAGCTGAGAAATGCCATTGTCCATAATCTGCACGTATTCTTACACAACTGCACAGCAAAGAGGTGTTCCGACAGATCAGTATATTCCTAAAGCCACGTTCCTCAGACAGATGGCGACTGGGAAATTCACTCGGAGTCGGCCAAAATGATTCAAGAACAACTTGAAATTAAGATTTAGCAAAGTTGATATATTCATTGAAATAATTTAACCAACAATATGCATCTAGTCTGAATGTAGCATGCAAGCCTTAAAATATTTCACAGCAAAAGAAAATTGCTCTTCCAGAGACAAGTAGTCCAGTGACTGCAGTGAGTGCGCAGTATGTATGGGCATCAAAGTAATCATTCCCAGCTGTATTCCTGATGTTTCAAAATGATGAATGCCAGCTACATGTTTGCTGTTTGAAGGAGACTCCGCTTATTTTATCATTGAAGGCTTCTGTGAAAAGACACCCATCCATTTTGTTTGTTTAAGTGCAAAATGGAAATCATGCCGTTTGAAAATTATTTTAATACTTGCAAATTTCATGAATATTTTGATAATGCTTTAGTTTGACGAGCCCTTTGTTCATGCAGCTATCCTACCATGCACAAAATCAAGTTAGATGCTATGAGTGGGAGTTAAAACCATGTTTTGATATTTTGTTTTCATCAGATGATGGAAATGTCTCTTTAATATTTCATGGTTATTAAGTGGCATACATTATGAGACAACCCAGTTTGAGTCAGGATGCGCTGGATTTTGTGCCAGTTTGGCTAATCTCAATAGTGTTGAAAGTGGAGTCTAACATAATCTATATGAAGTATGTTGTGTGTAATTATTCCCTGCTGTCGTGTTGGATCGAAGATGAATAACTGCTTGCTGCTTGGAACTCTAATGGGAAAACTTACTTCATAAAATCACTGAGATACGACCTGCTTTTTTCCCTCAAAATTTGATGCAATTAGTTTTACACCTGCCACAAACCATAACTTATAAATGCTCACTGGAAGAATTTCAATCCTAAAAGAACGAGGCTCTGGCAGGGAGCCAGAGATTTAATGGAGATTTATATTTATCGATGTTAAAGTAAAGGGCTGGAAATATTGCAGAAGTGCCTTGTGCCATTTTTCTTTTTAAAGCTTGTTCCTGGCATGTCTTACTTCCAGAAAAAAAAACTGCAGTTAAAAATTCACTTTATGAGCTATTAAGATCGATTTGTCTTGGCAGAGTTTTACTGGAAAAATATATATTTTTTATTGTGGCCAACATTTGGAAGGGCACTTCAGGGAAAGAAGGAAGGATGGTTATTTGGCAAACCATTCCCAGTGTGACCAATTTCCTGGCTTGGATCATTTCCTGCTGATAGTAGACAAGAAATTGTTGAGGCTACAATATTAGTCTTCCGACATTGGAAGCTAAATTATAGGTCTGAGTTCCGATCATATAAAATTCTGCAATGGAAATCGAAAATTAGATGATTTGTTAACCCACCATTAGGCTTTCAACGAGTGGTGACTCTTTGCTAGCTGATCCCAGAGGAGGATCACTGTGATCCCAAACAGCTGCCCTGCTCCTTTAAATCTCTTTTCTGTATCTTTCTCTTCGCTCTACCTATTGTACTGGAATTGGGCTTGATTATGTTCATGTATTGTGTTATGTGATTTGTTTGGATAGAATGCAAAACCAAACTTTTCACTGTACCTCATTGTACACTTGACAATTCTAAGCCTAAACCTAAATCAGAAAGTCACGAGTTAAAAATAAAATTCCCTTCACAGTATTTGAAGGCAAAGGAGATTTTAGTCTATCTTATCAAGTTCCTGAACCTGAACCTAATCTCACTAATGAATGATCAGTGTTGTTTTGTGGGACAGCAGTGTAGATAAAAGGAACAACACTTCAAAATACTTCATTTTCTTTAAGTCCCATTGGAATCTTCTAACAAATGCTCCAAAATACATAACCTAAGGTTTATTGTCAGGTTGTTTCTATTGAGGGAAACTTGATTATAAATTTATAATTGGGCGCAGAGAACATCAGTCTTTAATTTAAAATGAAGGATGAAGTTGAGCTCTTCCACATAATTCCATTATTTCCCTTACTTGGAAGCTGGCTATCGAGAACTAAGAACATAAAAACTAGGAGCAGATGAGTCAGTTAAGTCTGTTCATCCCATTGAGTCTGCTGCACCATTCAGCAAGATCCTCGCTGATCTTTAACCTCAACACCACTTTTGTGTACTATCCTCATATCCACTGATTCTTTCAGTTTCTAGAAATCCATTGATCTCTGGAATGCAATCAGTCACTGAGTCCTTCCAGCTATCCTTGGGTGGAGATTTTGCCTTCTGAACAAAGACATTTCTCCTAATGTTCATCCAAAATGGTCTTTCCCATATTTTGTGTCTGTAACCCTGGTTTAAGACACCTCGTAGGGAAAATGTCCTCCCCATATCTATCCCGTAAAGCGGTCTACACATTTTGCATGTTTCAGTGAGGTAAGAAAGAGTACAAGTCGCTAGATCCTTGAAAGTGGCAGCACAGGTAGATAAGTGGTGAAGAAGACATATGGAATGTTTGATTTCATAAGCCAGGGCATAGAATAATAGCAATGCACAAAATACTGGAGGAACTCAGCGGGACAGGCAGCATCTGTGGTGGGAATGGACAGGCTATGTTTCAGGTCAGATTCCTGTCTTCGGACCCGAAACATTACCTCTCCATACGCAGATGCTGCCTGAACAGCTGATTTCCTCAGGTACTTTGTGTTTTACTCAACTTTACAGCATCTGCAGTTCCATGTGTGTGCTTACAATATTATAACGGACAACTTTAGTAATCATTGGTTAGGCCTCACTTGGAGCATTATGTTGTTGTTCGTCCTTCGGGTTCGAAGATGACCATGACTTCACTTTCAGTTGGAGGATTGGTGACTGTGGGTCCGGAAGTGACTGGTGAGGCCAATCCGGGCCCGGAAGGCACGCCCACACGTAGGACACAAGTGGATGGCTGCTGCAGTGGAAGTGGAGGTAGCCCGGGCCTTGCGCGCGGTGCGTTTCCTCTGGGCCTCTGCAGTGTGTCTGTTCTCTGCTGCACGGGCTCCTGTGGTGAGCTTGCTACGCCAGGTTGGACAGTCCAGAGCAAGAGACTCCCAAGTGCTGAGGTTGATGCCCAAGTCTTTGAGGGACACTTTGAGGCAGTCCTTAAACCACTTCTTCTGTCCTCCTACTGAACGCTTGCCCTGACACAGTTCTCCATACAGAAGCTGTTTTGGCAGTCGACTCTCGGGCATTCTGACGACATGGCCTGCCCATCTGGCTTGGGCTTTCCGTAGGAGGGTGTGGATGCTGGGAATTCCGGCCCGTTCCAAGACCTCTGTGTCGGGAACTTTGTACTGCCACCTGATGTGAAGGAGTCTGCGTAGGCAGCTCAAGTGAAAGTGGTTGAGCTGTTTGGCATGTCTGCTGTAGACAGTCCAGGTCTCACTGGCATAGAGAAGAGTGGCGAGTACCACTGCACGGTAGACCTTCAGCTTGGTGGTAAGGCTGAGTCCTCTCCTCTCCCAAACATTCCCACGGAGTCGCCCAAAGGCAGCGCTGGCCTTGGCAATCCTGTTGTTGACCTCAGCGTCAATGTTCACCACTCGCGAGAGTGTACTACCCAGATAGGTAAAGCTGTCGACTGCCTGTAGATTCTGCCCCTTCACCGTGATGTGTGGTTCCTGGTAGGGCTTTCCAGGCGTGGGCTGGTACATAACTTCAGACTTTTTGGTGCTAATAGAGAGACCAAAGTTGTCACGGGCCTGTGAGAAGCAGTCCATTTCATGCTGCATCTTCTGCTCTGTGCTGGCGTTGAGGGTGATGGTCTCCTTCATCTTTGTAACAGCTTGCAGGCGCCTAAGGTTGAACAGCCTGCTGTCAGTCCTGTACCTAATGTGTATTCCATCCTGGCATTACTTGGAGCTCACTTGGAGCATTATCGACAATAGACAATAGGTGCAGGAGTAGGCCGTTCGGCCCTTCAAGCCAGCACCACCATTCAATGTGATGATCATGGCTGATCATTCTCAATCAGTACCCCGTTCCTGCCTTCTCCCCATACCCCCTGACTCCGCTATCTTTAAGGGCTCTATCTAGCTCTCTCTTGAAAGCATCCACAGAATTGGCCTCCACTGCCTTCTGAGGCAGAGAATTCCACAGATTTACAACTCTCTGACTGAAAAAGTTTTTCCTCATCTCCGTTCTAAATGGCCTACCCCTTATTCTTAAACTGTGGCCCCTGGTTCTGGACTCCCCCAACATTGGGAACATGGTTCCTGCCTCCAACGTGTCCAATCCCTTAATAATCTTATATATTTCAATAAGATCCCCTCTCATCCTTCTAAATTCCATTGTATACAAGCCTAGTCGCTCCAGTCTTTCAACATACAACAGTCCCGCCATTCCGTTTGTCTGTCGATCTTGTAGCAACTCTAGAGGAAGGATGTGATTCTGTTAGAGATAGGTCAGAGGAGGTTCACCAGGATGTCATTGAGATTGGAGCATTTCACAAATAGGGATTGGATTGACTGGGTTTGTTTTCCCGTTGAATGGAACCATTGAGATGTGGTGACCTGATTGAGGCATACAAAATTATGAGTTGAATAGATAGGGCAGATAGAAAGAATAATGTTCCCTAAAACTAAAGGACATGGGTATAAGGCGAGGGACACAGTGGATCAGCAGTGGAATTGCTGCCTCACAGCACCGAAGACCCGAGTTCGATCCTGAATACGGGTGCTGTCTGTACAGGGTTTCTATGTTCCCTCTGTGACCGTGGTGATTTTCTCCAGGGGTCTGGTTTCCTCTCACACTCCAAAGATGTACAGGTTTGCAGGTTAATTGGCTTCTGTAAATTGTAAATTATCCTTAGTATGTCAGATAGTGCTGATGTAATCGGTGGTCGGCACAGACTCAGTGGGGTGTGGGGCCTTCCGCGCTTAACTTTAAAGTCTGAAGGAATGAGATTTAGAGGGGATCTGAGGGAGTAATTAGCAGACAGAGTGGTTGGAATCTGAACTCGGCAGCCTGAAGCCAGGGACCAAATGCAAATGAATGGAACTTGTGTAGTTAGGTACAGTAGGTGGTATGGTCACAGTGAGTTGTGTGACTCTGACTCCATGGATCATAACTTGAGGGGATCAGAAGAGATTCTGAGATCTTTCAGACCCAGAAATTGACCAGAAATGTAGTTTTCTACACTCTTTGAGAGATCCAATGCTTGGTGAAGAGAGAGTTAGACACCCATCTGATTTGCTGTCATCTTTCACTGTCCATGAGCAGGGATAATCCCTTCAAAATATAGGGATCCTGTATCTGAGCTTCGCCCTTGGAAACCTGAACAATTGCTAAAAGCCAGAGATTATTAGAGTCAGCTAAAAGCCGTTAGAAAGAGTGTGGAGGATTTTTTTAAAAACATGCTGGGAACCCTTAGCAGGTTGAGCAACATCTGTGGAAAGAGAAAGAGTTAATGTACCTGGAGTACTGTGTGCAGTTTTGGTCTCCAAATTTGAGGAAGGATATTCTTGCTATTGAGGGCGTGCAGCGTAGGTTCACTAGGTTGATTCCCAGAATGGCGGGACTGTCGTATGTTGAAAGGCTGGAGCAATTAGGCTTGTATACACTGGAATTTAGAAGGATGAGGGGGGATCTTATTGAAACGTATAAGATAATTAGGGGATTGGACACATTAGAGGCAGGAAACATGTTCCCAATGTTGGGGGAGTCCAGAACAAGGGGCCACAGTTTAAGAATAGGGGGTAGGCCATTTAGAACGGAGATGAAGAAGAACTTTTTCAGTCAGAGAGTGGTGAAGGTGTGGAATTCTCTGCCTCAGAAGGCAGTGGAGGCCAGTTCGTTGGATGCTTTCAAGAGAGAGCTGGATAGAGCTCTTAAGGATAGCGGAGTGAGGGGGTATGGGGAGAAGGCAGGAACGGGGTACTGATTGAGAGTGATCAGCCATGATCGCATTGAATGGCGGTGCTGGCTCGAAGGGCTGAATGGCCTACTCCTGCACCTATTGTCTATTGTCTATTGTCTATTGTCTAAAGTGAGTGTGGCCAGAGCTGCTGAGGCAATTCCTCTGTTTTCACCGGATACCAGGAAGGAGATGGGAAAAGATCCAAACCCTCCTTCCTCAGACCTGGCAGAAAACGTAATATTGTGGAAACCTGTGATGTTGTCTATTGATGAGGTGGTATCGGTATATTATCATCACGTGTACCTTGCACTTTGTTCTTAACCTTGATCACCTTGCTGCCTATCGATCAGTATTTGCTCATTGCCTTAAGCGAGAATCCTGTATCTTGATTTCCAGTTCATGGAGAAAATATCCACATTTACAGTTGTTGGTACACTGGTCTCTTTTTCGTAGGCATTGGCGGGAGAACGATAAACGATGAAAAAGAACATTTTTTTATTATTAGGATAATCGGTATCTAAGAATACCATAAACAGTTGGATGTGCCAAAGTAATTGTGCCTTTGACCTCCTTCAAGTGATCCCTTGGAAGGGGTTAGTAACCTGGAAAACGGGCAGGAGTTGGGCAAGTTAGATTTTGCAGCTTTAAGTAATGTTTTAAATTACTATGACTATAACTCTGCATTTCAGTAAAAATGTAACTGGACCTATTGCAGTTGAATCTCGACAGAATTCCGCAGAGCAATAATGCCCAAACTGTTTATGATGGACTGTGTGCAACGTGTTGTTACATATGTTGAGAGCAGTTAGAGATCTCCATGCGTTTTGTACATACTATTGATTGTATCTGATTTTTTGTTGTTTGTACCTGCACATGATAAAATGGAAAACATTTTGTCGTGAATTATTGCAAGATCCCCCTCTCCTCGTGCAAACTATCTGCTGAAAGTGAAGAGCTGTTATCCCTGACTGATCAGTCTTTTTAACCTTTTGCATTCCATCTGCGATGCCTGGGGTTAATGCTGAGCTCATGCAGTAGTTTTGGATAATCCAGGTGCGTGAGTGATAAATTAATGTCTCTTTCCCCCTTGGCTCCCAAAACTGCATTCTTGCAGCCAGAGGAGCTGACGTTACTGCTAATCAAACTGAGGCGGCAGCAAGCGGAACTCACCAGCATCCGGGAGCACACAGCATCGCAGCTTATGCAACTGAATCTCAGTGATGCAAACCCAAAGGTCAGCTGCAAACACCATCTCTCATCCTCCATTACCACTGTTTCATAATCTGGTCATCCATTACTGATCTGTGGCATTGGTATTGACTTATTGTGCTCTGGTGGTTTTATTTTCTTTGCATCTGCTTCGTTAAACTGTATTCCATGTCTTATTTTGTAGAATGCTAAACTGTCTACCCCAATATAAGTATTAAAGCCCAGTAGTGCAAATGTGCATTTCATCCAAGAGGTTACGTACTATTTTTAAATTGTACGGATTCATCAGCCTGAAGAAGAGTCCTGACCCGAAAAGTCATCCAAAGATGCTGCCTGACTCTCTAATTTACTCCAACACTTTGTGTCTTTTTTGTAAACCAGCATCTGCAGTTCAATGTGACTGCAAACTGTCTACCCCATATTGATTTCATCAGTATGATGTGCCATAAGCCATATTCCATGTAGATAAATTACATCTGGATACTTCCACAAATGCATATTAATTATTGAGAAGATGTAGTAATCAAAATGCTGAAATTAATTATTTAGTTAGTGTGTGTGTGTGCGTGTGTGTGTGTGTGTGTGTGCGTGTGTGCGCGTGTGCGCGCGCCAACATCGTTTGTTCTGAATGGCATCAGAGAAATCCTTAATTTTGTATCGTATTCCTAAAGTTTTAAGGTACAGTGGTGCACATGTACATTTTGTCTAAGAGCTTACAATTTTAAGATTGTACAGGTTTGTCATTGACTTTTAAAACTGGCCAAAATAATTCAACTGGCAGTGAAGTCTTTTGGCCCATGGCGCGTGGATTGACTTCTTAATAGAGCTACCAAATTCGTCCCATTTCTTGCTTATTCTTCACCACTGGATTTTCTTTTCTGTTTTGTCTTTCTCTGATTCAGGGCTAATTGATACACTTCTCAACAACTTGTTCAACCTGGCTTTGCCTTGTCATGAATAAATGAATTGTGGTTTTTCAAACTGAGTTGTGCAGGTGCAATTCTGTAATGACAATCAATTAGTGTTCTTAAATTCCTGTTATTTCTTTTTGAATTAATTATAGTCTGCTGCTGTTCCTCTTCTTTCTAATTTCACATTCTTTGTTCTTATTTATTGCTGCCTCTTAGAATGATATCCTCATTCATCACCTTCAGAGAAATCTCGTGTATTTGGACTATCAGGTGGGAGCACTAGAAATGATTTTTTCATCATCTTTTGTTCCCAGTGCATGCTACCACAAATACCATAACCAATCGGGTAGCTAATGTCCCTTGCTAATCTTGCAACCATTTAATCTCCCACTGATTCCAGTCCAGGTCTCTGACATTGGTCGGTGCATTTCACAACTCAGTCCTTGTAAAAGAAAATACTCAAGAAATTCCTATGATTTTTTAAAGCTTGGTTGAGTTTAATGTAATTTTCTTTTTTAATTAGGCTGGAAATTAGATTTTGAGAGGTTGCTAAGTTAATTGATAATAAGTAACAAGCTAATATCTTGAATTAGTTCATTTGTCATTTTTGATCTTTTTAAATAAAATGTCTTCCCACCAATTTCCTTCATGCATTTATTAGCAAAATGATAGTGCCTCGTTATTAAATGTCAAATATAATGTAATTATGTGCAAAGTATTGAAAACAAATTTTGAAGTTAATCTTTAAGTGTAAAATATAACTTATAGTTGATTTAAAACATTATGTTATTAAGATTTGTGAAAAATACATGTCAGTGTTACAATCTTTTAATTTTCCTGTAATTTACACTTTGGCTGCTTGTGAGTAGTTACTATACACGGAAGGTTTTGTCTAATTGTAAAAATGCAATGTGTTGTATTCTGTACCATCTTAAAATCTCCCTCAAAACAGGGAACTGAGGCACACTATATATACATGTGCCTCTTTGTGTCATCATTCGGTTTTTGTGAGAAACTATCTTTTACTGATAAAATTCTGGCTGTTGTGGGAGGTAAGAGATGATATTTTTGAACCAGTTATAGCTCCATTAAAAAAAAACCTCGAAGTGCTGAGAAACAAAGAAATCTCCACATTTTTACCTCTTTCTGCGGGAAAAAGTATTCTGTCCAAGTTTCAAGCATTTCATCTCGGTGCCAATCCCAAATTATTTTTTTGAATAAAATGCAAAACTTTTGCATTATTACAAATTTGCTAAAAACAAAACATGGTTGACTAATTCTTCCTGGTCCACTTTTCGCACAATTTCATGATCAGACCTGTAAATTGATTTCCAATTTTTTTTTATCTGCTTCCCCCTACTGTGATCTTTTTCGGTTCGGTGTACAATGCTTACAAGACACTTTGATATCGATTCTTAAAAAAGCAGGAGCTATAATCACTGTTTCATCTTTTAAATCCAGCCATGCTGTAAACTGATGTTTACTGTATGCTCCTCCTGATTTGAAATAGATGAAAGAAAATGAGCCCTTAATCGCTACGATTCACACTATGATTGAGAACTCAGCACCAAGGCCACAAGTATACAAGCAAGTAAGGTCTTGGATGTTGGTTGCTTTGCTTAAACACAAAGACCTGTGTATGGCAGCTTTCAGTTTATTACACTTGAATCATACCCTCGAGTTTTTATTTTACTCCAGTGACATTCATCCATGCTTTGAACCATGCAGCGATAGTGTTAGCATGGCTTGTTTTACCATCTGCAAGATACGTTATGCTTGACTTCAATCTCTAATGTAGATGCTCAGATAAATTTTGCAATCTGGTTTTGTAATTGTACAGAAAGCTCAAATCTGACAAGCTCCTGACTGAATCTAATCTCACTTAGAACATTGTGTGAAATAAACTGTGCCAAAGAGAATCCCATTGACTTGTTAATGGTAACAAGTCAAACGAAAACAAATTGGTGAAATGGGTTTGTATCATGAGGAAATGTAGGTCTGTTTTCAACCCTGAGGTTGTTGAAGTTTGGCTGGTATATTGTTGCCAAAGGACTCTAATTCCATTTGTCATGAATTTAAAAAACAAATTCATTTTTCAAAACCGGAAGCATAATGATTTTGTTACGTCTTACTCAATTATAAATAAACCGTTGTTGCTTATTCATACACTGACCCGCACTCCTATTCCCGAAACATGTACCCAAAAAGTTGATCGCAAGCGTCGTGCTTTCCTACTGTACTTTTCCTTAAACATGGCTCATTGTTTCTGCATGGTGGTTGTGCCTGCATGCTTAAATGTATACAGTCCATGATAAGAAAAGATGGAGAAATGTGTTTGCAATCTGCACCAATACTTTCTTCAACTCCCAAGGCTTTAAGATCAGATCTAAGGTATGTTTAACGATGCTATGGACACTTATTATGCAGAGTCGCCATTCTGTGCACTAACAGCTAGAGATTTAAAATGATTATGACATAAACAATTCTACAACTGTTATATATTTCATGCCTTTCCAATGTGAATTGAGGTTTGCAGTATTTTTTGTTGGTTTTGGAGATTTATAACCCCACGTATATAACATTCTGAAAACTTACATTACTTTGAAAAATGGGTGGCCTCAACTTTAGGGACCATTTGTGCTGGTCTCAAATGGCCCAACTGGCTCAGGTTGGCAGAGTGATACAGTTGGTAGAGCTGCTGCCTCACAGTCCAGCAGACCTGCTTCAATCCCGATTCCTGATGCTGTCTATGCAGAGTTTGCACATTTTCCACTTGACCATGGAGATCCCTTCAGCTGCTCCCGTTCCCTTCTGCATACCAGAGACCTGAAACGTTCCCTCCAGAGATGTTGCCTGACCCGCTGAGTTATTCAAGCGCTTTGTGCTTTCCCCAAAGACATTTGTATCAGCAGGTTAATGGGACAAGATAAATTTTCCCTGGTGTTGATGAACGATAGTATATGGGTGGAACAGTGGAAAAAACAGGTGTCAGGTGAGATTAGTGAGGAATAGGATTCCTCTGTAAGGTGGCGTAGAATTGATGGGCCGAAATGGTCTTCAATGGTGTAAAGCAGTATGGTGAAATTAGTTTTTCAGCTTTGAAGTAAAGGTTTGAGAGTTTGGCCGGCAACTCGCACTTTACACGAGTTACTCTTGTAATTTAACCATCCTTGAAACATTGTTAATGCAGCAAAATGAATGAAAAGCAGCTCAAGTAATGTATTCTATATTATCCTTAATTTTATCTTTTAAAATAGCTACAGTCAATAAACATGATAAGTATATTCATATGTAGTGATTTAATGCGATGTTGAAACAAACTGGTCACGTTATTTATGCAACTATTTTGCCTTACTTTGATCGTTCTTTACTCTTGCTATAAAATTTGTCATACCAGCAGCACTAAACACATTCATAAAGAGCTGGCCCAACCATTTAATAAGATCCACACCCCCTTCATCACCACCCAACTTTATTTTCCATTTTCAATAATAGAAAGGAAAGTGGGACAATGTTAGAATAGCTGCAGGCGATTTGTGCTGTCGCCCCAGTCAATTTTATCCCAGTTTCTGCAGTCTGTTTTAATGACCTGCCCTAAATAGCAGCGACGATACTTTAACACACCACTGATTCTCCAATGCTGCTGCCTGGTGAAAAATACATCTAATAATATTGGTATTATAACGCTGATGAGAAGATCTTTAACTTTTTTAAGATCACTTAACCCAGACAAAATATATAATATTTAATTTTCAAATCAAGTCAAGGGTGTTTAATTGCCATATGTACTGACTGTGTAACAATGAGATTCTTACTTGCAGCAGCATAACTGGTCTGTAATTACAATACACACATAACATATAATAAGCAAAAATTCTATAAATTAATAACCACAATACTAGTGCAAAAAAAAAAAGAATGAATGTAGTATTGCTAGTAAGTCATTGCTCTGGAACTGATGAAAGTAAAATTTCACTTTTTTGTACAATATGGTTGGCAATTAGTTAGGACACAAAGTGGAATAACTCAGTGGGTCATACAGCATCTCTGGAGATCATCGACGGGTGACCTTTTGGGTCGGGACCCTTCAGGCTGAAGAGGGTCCCGACCCAAGGGTCATCACCCACCCATGTTCTCCGGAAATGCTGTCTGACCCGCTGAGTTACTCCAGCACTTTGTCTCTTTTTTTGTAAACCGGCATCGACAGTTTCTTGTATCGGCAATTATGTAGGATTGTTCCTATTTCATTATGGGACTGGAACCTCAGTGCACAGACGGTATTACAGTCCCCAAACAAGAATCGTCAAGGATTGTATCTGATTAACAATTTGTTCTCTCTTTATGGTTTGAACAAACTTATGGTTTAACTTCCTTACTTGGAACCTAATGATAAAATGTAGAATATTTATTGCTTAATTGATAAATTAGGAATACATCATAAATTATGTTTCTAAAAATGGGTTACTGTAATTTAACTTTTGAATATTGCCTGACAATTCCTTACAGGTTAGGAATTCAGATGGTAGACTGAAGAATCTAGTGCCATTGTGATCTGTATTGGGACAATGTTTTTCAGCAGCTTAATTTCAACATGCTTTTCCGACTGTCTTTTGTTGTGTTGAAATATTACAATTGTAGAGGTGCGACACATTTTTTAGCCCATTGCTGAGATTATCTGTGAAAAAGGAACCTCTTTCCCAGGGAATAAATTACCTGTTCGTCTTTCTTATCAAAGGAAACTTGTGTCGTCATACTTCAAGGGAAAATAAATTATCGCATTCCTCAGGCTAAATTTGCCTGCCCCAGATTCTCAGTGGGGACCTTGCATGAACAGAGTGCCGATTGAAGTGTCGGTACCGACCGCAGTATTTTTGCCCTATCTTTAGCTCACAATTGATTCAAACTAGGCTTCCTGCTGGGAGCGTCACACCACTGAACCTGCTTTCTCCGGGTAATCTGTTAAAATTGTAACACTTGTCACTTTTTCTGAATCGTTTCCCTGTAGCTGGCTCAGCACGATGAATACCGAGAAACTGTCTACAGCCACAGAAGCGAAGAACCAGACATAGATGTATGTAAAAATATTTGACCTCCTTTCCATGTTATCTCATTTGTTTATTATACATTCTGCATTGATTCTGTGTATGGTTGGTGATAATGTAGCAAGTTTGTGCACATTTTACGGACATAATTTGGATTCTTTCACCTCTGCAACTTTTGTTTGATTTGCTGTCTATCCTCTCAATGAATATCTAAAATTTGTTCCACATTAAATATTATAAAAATAATTAAACACGACGTGCTGGGGTAACTCAGCGGGTCCGGTAGCATTTGTGGAATGAATGGATAGGCAACGTGTCTGGACCCTTCATTCATCTGTAGATGGATCCCAACCTGAAACGTCACCTGTCCATTCCCTCCACAGATAAAAGACACAAAATTGCTGGAGTAACTCAGCGGATCAGGCAGCATCCCTGCAGAACAAGGATCGGCGATGTTTTAGGTTGGAACCCTTTCTTCAGACCGATTATAGTGAGGGAGAAAGAAAGTTAGGAGAGAGGAGAGGCAGGCAAAATGTGGCAGGTAATAGGTGAACACAGGCAAGGGAGGTTTTCAATAGGCAGATGGTTGAACAAAGGCCAGACATGCTGCCTGACCCACTGAGTTCCTCCTGCATTTTATGTTATGTTTAAGATTCCAGCATCCTCGTGTCTCCGTTATAAAATGAGTTGCCTGCCACCAAAGAAATATTTTTGTCTCTGTTTCCACTTTGTCTACTCTTTCAATCCATGTCAATACATCACTTACACATCCATCTCAAACACATCAGTGTTACACACTGACTGTTTATATGCGGCTTGATCAAAGGCTTTCTGAACGTCCAGGTTCACCACATCCACTGATTTCCTAAATCACTTCTGTCAGATACATCTTTTTGATACATCAAATGCTCCACTCATGCAACTTGCAGAGATATCGTGTTTCTCCAAGTCTGGCCTCTCAGACACATTTGATCCACCACATGCTTCAACAGCCAAGGTCATGTGTAATTCCCTCCTAAAATCACACTACTCTTCCTTTCTTTATTTCCCTTTCCAAGATGCACCTTTAATTTTAAATTTGATCAAGTTACAGTATTAACATCAGGAACACTGCAGAGCTTTGTTTGATAACATTCTTGCAAAATGCTTTGGGATGTTTTGGTATGATAAAGTGTCTTCTATGTAAATTCAAGTTGTCATCTCTCCAAAGACGTACAGGTATGTAGGTTAATTGGCTTGATAAGTTGTAAAAATTGTCCCTAGTGTGTGTAGGATAGTGTTAACTTGCGGGGATCGCTGGTCGGCGTGGACCCGGTGTGCCGAAGGGCCTGTTTCCGCGCTGTATCTCCAAACTAAAATATTCCACTCCTTCATTTTCCCGTTAATTTGCATTCCCACTAGTTAAGCAAAGTAAAACTTTAGGTGACATATCTTCAGGACATCACAAAATGCTGGAGTAACTCAGCAGGTCAGGCAGCATCTCTAGAGAGAAGGAATGGGTGACGTTTCGGGTCGAGATTTTCTTCAGACTATCTTCAGGCCAGATCATCCCAGTTTGCAAATGCCGGATTTGTGTACAGTCCCTACATAAGGATGCGTGTTTGGGATGGATTTTCTGGTTGCTGTGGGACTGTTTTTGACTTTTGCTAGAATTTTGCCACATTGAACACAAGAAGAATACATTCTAGTTAACATATTGATGTCCATCTGACAAATCATGTTTGGAGACTCGCCAGGTGTCCTTTTTAAAATCAACAACATTTAAAGCTGCATATAATAAAATCTTTGAAATAAGTATCATTATTCACCAGAGATAGGGTCAGGCTAAACATTAATATCAGGTTTATTATTAAGAATATCAAAATGCAATTTAAAATGATTCCCCGGATTACCTATTCCCAGTGCATTTTTTTTGTAACTGTACATGCATACCGACACCTCTCAAAAGTTTGAAACTAGATTTTCTTGATCTTCACTTTTCACTTAACTAAAAAGTTGATTTTAGACTTTTTGGTTATAGTTTATTAAATTAGTTGATTGGTCACAAACTCAAAACAAAAGGGGGGTTACATTGTGTGAACAAGGTCCTGAGCCAAAACGTCACCTCTATATGTTCTCCACAAATGCTTCCTGGCCCACAAAATACTCCAGCATTTTGTGTGTGTTTTTGAATGGGAAAAATTATTGATGTATGTATCGGAATTTTTAAATGACATGCATACCAGCACCTGTATGTCTATAAGAAGCACTTTAGTTTAGTTTAAAGATAAACTATTGTGCCCATTGTGGGCAAAATCTTCGGCCCATTGTGTCCGCCTGGACAAGCGATCCCCGTACACTAACATTATCCGACATACACCAAGCCAATAAACCTGTACTTCTGGAGTGTGGGAGGAAACTGGAGATCCTGGAGAAAACCCAAGCGGGTCACAGGGAGAATGTACAAACTCTGTACAGACAGCACCCGCAGTCAGGATCAAACCCAGGTCTCCGATGCTGTAGGGCAGCAACTCTATAGTTGCGCCTCCGCCCCACTGTCTATTCCAATGGGACAATCCCCCGTCTACAGGCATCTTATACCATGCAGGGCCTCAGTTGGCAGCTACATAGACGACTTTTGAACTGTGTAGCTTACGAAGGTTCCTTGGGAAGGAAACCCTGCATAACCTAGGGGGATCTGCACCTTCCTATCCTGACCACTTACACAAAGTTGTCATCAGTAAATGCTTGAAACACCAAATTGCAGAAGGAGAGACAGAGCTAATGTTTCAGATCAAAGAACCTTTTTCAGAATGGAAGATCTTCGACCTGATATGTCAACGCTGTTTTCTCTCTCGCCACAGTTGCTGCCTGACCTGCTGGGTGTTTAGAATATCTTCTGGTTTTATTTCAGATTCCTGGCATCAAGTTTTTGATTTTTCATTTTGAAGTTATAATGGTGCTTTGTGTGTTAACCCTTCCCATTTTACATCTTTGTGATTTCCTTTTCAGGCACAACTGAGCCAGCTGTGTGAGCAGGACAAGGTTGTTCATGAGCAGGAGGAGAAATTGCAACAGCTGCATAAGGAAAAGGTAAACCATTGAGATTAAATTCCGACAGAAATTATACAAACCCCTTAATGTATTACTGTCAGTCTACACTAAGTGTGCTTTTTGCCCCACGTAGCATACACTGGAACAAGCATTGCTAGCAGCAAGTCAAGAGATCGAAATGAACGCAGATAATCCTAATGTGGTGCAAAGTGTGGCCTTACAGAGAGAAGTCTTACAAAATGGATTGCTTAGCACTTGTCGGGAGGTATCGAGAGCCAGTGCAGTAAGTTGTAACAGTGTTACTCATAATTGCCGTGGTTCTGGTCCGAAGGGAGGTCCTGTTTGTGTGATGGGTTTTCCCGAAGGAAGCAGGGTGTGGAGCGAAGGGGCAGGAGAACTGCGAACAGTCAGCTCAGGCACCCCACCTGGTGGCTGGTGTGTATGGCAACCCTAGGTGCAGGCACTAAATCCACTCTGTGCAGGAACTAACTAAACCCACTCCCTGCAGTGTACTGAGAATTTTCTAGTGCAGAAATTACAGTTTATTTGCAGAGTTTCTCTTTTTTAGATTAAAAGAAAAATCTTCTTTATCGAGCTATATATTTTGTGATTTAGGAAATCGAAAAAATGTGGAGAGAATATGACAAGTTAGAATACGATGTAACTCTTGCAAGAAATCACCTACATGAGCAACTGGACAGATGTGAAGGAGTTCAGGTATTCACATTGATCGATTGAACTTGGTGTCTGGTCATTTTTGTGCTTAACAGAATAACCTTTCTCTAGCCAACATATATCCCATGCACCAAAATTGAAAGGCACATTACATGTTTTATTTCCTTGCATCTTGTGCATTTTCTGACAAGCACATTTCATGTACCATATTATTGGTGTACAAGCCAACATTTTTAAAGCATTTGTCAGACTTTCGAAAAAATTGTTGGATTGTCCTTGAATATAATGCATTCCAAAAAAGGGTCAACAAGCACCATACTTGTACTCAGATGAACTTTTCTATCTCCCACAAGTTCAACATCACCAGCTACCAGCGTTCTCAGATCCAGAAGGAGCTCTGGAGAATCGAGGATGTCATGGAGGGACTCAACAAGAACAAACAGCAAAGAAGTACCGCTGGAAACATTTGTAAGAGAAGTGAACCAAATCTATTTATACAGCAATTCACAATGTAGAATAGTATCTATTGTAGTTTGCAGAAGTGGCCAGCATGGTTTTATTGTGTAGGAGGAACTGCAGATGCTGGAGTAACTCAGCGGGACAGGCAGCATCTCTGGAGAGAAGGAATGGGTGACGTTTCGGGTCTGAAGAAGGGTCTCGACCCGAAACATCACCCATTCTTTCTCTCCAGAGATGCTGCCTGTGAAAGAAAAAATGAATATTCTTCCTTAATTTTGATTGGACTTGAACAAGGTAACGAAAGGGTGCTTGGATGTGACAATTGGCATCTCTCGTTGACCAGGTGCTGAAGAGGTTCGTGGGAACCGGCAAAGTAAGATTAGATGTATTACCTCTTCTCTGGGAATGTGTTGAAGAGTGGATGGTAAATGTAAACATGAAATAGTTGAGGAGATAACGAAGCTTGTTTTCCCTTCTGTGAGAAGTTACAGTAGACCACCCGCGCCCCCTACCACTAGTGGCATAGAAATGTTACTGTAAATGGGGGGCTTATAATTGGCACGGAGAGGAGATGGTGGCGCGGGCCGCCTAAAAGGTGAGATAGAATAATGTCAAGATGCCCTTGTATTGTGTTTGATTTGTATTAACCATCTGTTGTTGAATAAGATTAACATAAGCGAAAAGTATGTTATGACTAATGAAATAATTGGTACCCGTGTAGTTGATAGAATATTTTCGTAGAGTAGTATCTAACTAAAAACAAAAGTTGTTTTCTGCACAGTATAACTGTCAGCTTATTCTGCTGTGAAGTCAGAGAACTAGTGGGCAGTTTACTGCCGCCATCTCTCCATGATATCATGCAATAAAATCTCGAAGCAAATCTGCAAAGTCTCCGCTTTTCAATTTCCATTAATTTCTCTCTAAATTAATCTCTTCCACACTGCCTGTCCCACTGAGTTATTCCAGCATTGTTTGTCTAGCATAGTTTTATTGATCACTTTCAGAGTCCTTAAACTCAGTATATCAAATACATTATGTGTTATCTCTGGGAATAGCTTTCAGCATTTTTTTTCTGAATTAAGAAGTCTGAACTGGCATAATTTAATTTTAAAATTAGTGAACTGAAATCATTTATTTCCCCTTTGGATATTATAATTACTGTTCTCATGATGCCATAGATTTGGACAAGATGCATATAGGTATACATTTGCTTTTTTGAGAGGTAGCAAATACTCTTAGAAAATGATGTCCAGCATTAAATTTAAAACAAAAATGTAGGGTTGCAAAATATTGCAAAAACCTGTTTGATGATTTAATAAAATAAGTCAATAGATAAGTGCCCTTGATGTTTAATACACAAGCCTGCCTTGCTTTCCCTTACCTAATTAATGTATCCTTCTATTTCCTTCTCCCCTGTACTTGCATAACATCCCAAAGGCACGAGGGGTTGTTAGTTAATTGGCCTCTAGTGTGTAATGAGTGGATGATAAATTGGGATAACATAGAACTAGTGTGAACGGGTGATCAATGGTTGGCATGGATACGGTGGGCCGAAGGGCCTGTTTCCATCTTTAAATCAATCAATTTCTCAATACGTTAATGCTGTTCACGTCAATTATGCCATGAGATGGAAAGGCTACGTTATAACCCACTCTCTTGGTAAACGTGTGAGAAACTCTAATGGATTGTTTGGGCCACATGGCCCATCAATGTTCCATCAGGAAGTACTGGCCTCCTGCAGTGTGTTCCATCTTGCCTGCTGGATGGAGTGGATGTGGAAAGGACTTCCATTAATGGAAGAGTCCAGAACCAGAGGGCGCAGCTTCAGAACAAAAGGACATGCCTTTAGAATGGAGATGAGGAGGAATTTATTTTGCCAGTAGGTGGTGAATCTGTGAAATTCATTGCCACAGACAGCTGTCATTGGGTATTTTTAAAGCGGAGATTGACAGGTTCTTGAATAGTAAGAGTGTCAGAGGTTAATGGAAGAAGGCAGGAGAATGGAGTTGAAAGGGAAAAATAGTTCAGCTATGATCAAATGTTGGAGTAGACGATGGGCTGAATGGCATAATTCTGCCTCTATGTCTTATGGTCTGAAAGGTTTTAGTTGAAATAGCAGTATGCTGGTGTGATGGAGCAGTCCAGCAGTTAATGCGAGTGTATGGGCATGGTCCTGTTGACTTTCACTTGAAACAATACTCCTCAAGCAGGAAAAAGTCTCCCCACAGATGCCCCTGGTCCCTGCTATATATCTAAATATGGGGCATCTATGTCCATTTTCATCCTCAAGTTATTGTGGCTTACTTGAAGCAGAATTAATATCTGTAGCATCTGTACTATTGGCAGGAATACACAAATCAACTTTTCCACATTAATGTTGAGTAGATTTTCCTTTTGGAATGTAATATATTTTTAACTGGAGTCCTGACTTTCCTCGGTCATATGTTTAATGGGCATTTAAAGGATCTTGTATTTGAAGCACAGTTCCCTTCAGGGAATTAATAACTTGATAGTGATCAATATGATGTTAGATGAGAACATGCAGGATCATGGCCAGGCTTGCCTCACATATTATTGTGACTGGGGATGTTAACCCTTCAAACCCTTGACAAAGAAATCTTTCAGATGGATTTAATCAGTGTTGTTTAAGGGTCTAGTTTTAGAGTTTTCAAAACATTAAGCTTCTGTGAATTTTTCTCTGGTCATTTTTCTTCCAGCTTAACCATTTTCCGTGCGTTCCGTCTTATTTTTACAATGCACAGAAAGCAATGTTTATTATTTATTTCCCAGTATGTAGCGGATGAAGTAGTCTTTGCATGCATACACTCAAACATCCTCTCGATGACAATGTTTCCTGGAATAGCAGTGTGTCCCACGGAATCCAAACCCAAAAAGATTTGCCAAGGGCAACTTTTTTAAAAACAAGTTTGATATTGCTCTTGACATGAGTAATCTAATTTGTGTTTTTATATCTGTTCAAAGCTATGTCACAATCTGGACCTGCTTCCACCTTAAGGTACAGACAGGAGGTAAGGAGCCATTTCACATCACTAATGTGTGACCTGTTAGTATGGGAAAAAAAATTTAGATTAAGATTTGAAAATGATTGGGAGGAGAATACAAGTTCATAGTCTCACATTAATAAATCTCATTGTTTGAAGTTAAATGTTCTATATTAAGTTGGTAGTTACTTTATTGACAAAGCATTTACTTTTCACTGGCATGTTTTGAAACTGGAAAAAATTAAACGGGAGATATGATCATTCCTCAGATCCATCTTGGCACCTCATTTCCGATTATCCAAAGTAATTTTGTACAGATAAATGGAATCATTAAATAATTTAAATTAGCCAGTTTAACAACAACACAAGTGTCAAAAAGAGCAATGATAATTGGATTGTATTTAGATTAGTTGACTTTGAATTAAGCAGTAGACTGAAGTATAGTATTTGCTTTCATGTATCTTTATATACGGAACATGATCATGAGTTAATTTACATTCATAAAGTAAGCAACATCTGGCATATCTCAGACTGTGCTGTACATTTATTATGTGGTGGCCATCTTACACTCCTCAGGAAGACGAAACGGCCCCTTCTCGTCCTCCTCTCCCCCAGTTATATGACTTGACAGAGAAGGGTCCCTCAATTCCTCCTCTTCCCAGTGAGAGAATTATTTGCCCTTATTCTACCAGAAACCTGGTGCATCAACTAGACAAAACGAAGATCCACTCTGAACTGGAAGATTCACGGAAAGGAGCAGATTCAGTAAGTGGCTGACTGATGGCTGCCACAGTTTGCGTTTTAAACCTGCTCCATCCACATTTCCGTCCTCTTTTGTTTTTGCCATAGAATTATTTTGCTTCCTTTTTTTTTTGGTGGCTTACTCATGCTTCTACCATTGATGTTTTTTTTGTTGTATTGTATCGATGATTTTGATGTGAATGAGCTGTTTTGCATAATTGCATCATATGTAAACTATCAATAACAATCCTAATATAAAATTATATGTGTGTAACTGAGTAATATTTTTAGATTAGAGATATTTTGGGCATTCCTTGGAAGTTGCCTCAAATTGCCTTACCAACATTTGACAAGATATCTGTTTGTTTTTATGCTACAGTTACAAACAGGCACATTGAAGCCTTTCTAACTATTCAGTTGCTTTTCAGCAAGACGGTTCATTTATCAAATTTGACTTTAATGTTACTTTTGAAGTGAAATCCACCAACCAACCGCTTGTGTATAATGGCTGTTGACATGTTATAGTTGACAATGTGAAACTATCTTGGACTTAGTCACAGAGAACTGCAGATGTGGGAATTTTGCACAGAACACAAGGTGCTTGAGTAACTCAGGGGGTCATACAAAATCTTTGGAGAGCATGAATAGGTGACGATTCAGGTCAGGACACAAAATGGCACCTATCCATGCCCTCCAGAGATGTTGCCTAACTCGCTGAGTTACTCCAGCAGTTTGTGTTCTTTCGTAGACTTAGAATATCTCTGGAATATATTGTTAAATTAAACTCCATATCAGTTTGGTTTCAATGACAAATAAATTATGCAGATGCTTGATTAGGTGCATACAACTCAAGCTCAGTAATGTTCCATGGTATTGGCAATTCTAAGCAACATCTAAAAATAACTGAAGGTCAATGTGCTGCTCATTAATATGTAAAATACTGTGTAGACCTCAGTAGGAAGAGCCTGACCCCCCCCCCCCCACTAAACACTGGAAACCCTCTGCAGGTCAGACAGCATCTATGGAAAGTGAAACCGTGTTAACATTTCAGATCAAATACCCTTCATTTTTTTCATGTCTACCTGCTTTAATAGTCCATTCAACTCAAGGCTTTGCTGTTTCTGAAAGTCAGTAGAAAACTTGACCCCAGGGACTTTCGGTTGAATGTTATTCCTGTGCCTGAACAAAAGTAAAACTAATTTATATTGACAGTAAAATAGATGTACATTGGGAGTGCATGCTCGGAACCAACTAGCTTTTGAATGTTTTGATTATTAACATGACTCTTTGTTGTGTTGGATTGTTCCTTCAGATTACAAAAACAATAAATGAGATGTTTTTGCTTTGTGCACAAGCACCAAAACATTTAGCAGTGGTCTTGACACTAGAATAATAAATAGCATGTCCTCCAAGTTAATTAACAAATAGATTACATCAGTTTGAAAAAATGCTTTTTTGAGAAATGTTAGTTCTGTTTTTGTGCAGATGATTTGCAATTGTATATTTTGGCATTTCTGCAAAGCTACTTAAATTTTTGATTCTTGTCTCAAGTTTGGTTACCAATACAAACAAAATGCTGCAATTTTCTATATTTCGTTTTGAGGGCTATAATTCATGTGCTGCTTGTTATTCAAATAATTCTTTCAGATTGTGATTTAACTCATTTTTAAGAAGGATTGTTTGTTGAAAAGGAATTATTTTCCGCTTGTAGGATCCTGATTATCGACAATACAAGAGTGAGCCCGAACTGACAACTGTCACCGAAGTTGATGAGTCAAACGTGGATGAGAAGTCGGAGGTGATGACCGACAAAGAAAGTATCATGTCGAAAGGTAGTTAGACCGTAATATTTCCAGATTAAGATTCATGTCTTCAGATTCCATCAAAACTTTTTTCGGTTAAAGAACAACTTCTGGAGGAACTCAGCAGGTCGGGCAGCATCTACATAGAACAGTACAACACAGCAATAGGCCCTTCGGCTCACAATGTCTGTGCCAAACATGATGCCAAGACCAACTTCTGCCTGCCTGCACTTAATCCATAACCCTCCAATCCTTGCATATCCATGTTTAGAGATGCAGCGCGGAAACAGGCCCTTTCGGTCCACCGGGTCCGCGCCGACCAACGATCCCCGCACATTAACACACTATCCTATACCCACTAGGGACAATTTTTACATTTACCAAGCCAATTAACCGACAAATCTGTACGTCTTTGGAGTGTGTGAGGAAACCGAAGATCTCGGAGAAAACCCACGCAGGTCACGGGGGGAACGTATAAACTCCGCAAAGACAGCACCCATAGTCGGGATCGAACCCAGGTCTCCGGTGCTGCATTCGCTGTAAGGCAGCAACTCTACCGCTGTGCCACCGTGCCACCCTAAACCCCACTGTGCCTATCTAAAGGCAGCTTAAACACCACTATTATATCTGCCTCCACCACTACCACCAGCAGGGTGTTCCAGGCACTCACTACCCTCTGTGTAAAAAAAATCTTGCCCAGTATCTGTGGAGGGAATAGGCAAACAACGTTTCGGGTCGCGACCCTTCTTCAGACTGTTCATTTCATGTTCCAGTTGATTTACTAGTCAATAACCAAACTGTTCAAAATGAATGTTTTTTTAAAACAATCTAATAATCACCCTTCACGGGTTTCGTCCAACAGTTAGCTAAAGATGGGTGTAGATCTGTTGATTAGATGGGTGTAGATCTGTTGACTTTAGTTTTCAAGAACCACAGTCAATACTAATTCAACACAAGGATCCTCAGCATAGTGTCCTGAAGCCCAGTGTCTCCATACCAGTAATGTGTCTCCCTACTGAATCGATCTTCCTGCACATTGTCTATATCTCCTCTTTTCCCAGACTGTTCAAACAGACAAAGAGATCTGGTATCTCTAAAATGTTGCCATTGTATCCACTTCTACCTCTCCTGGCAGCACGTTCTTGGTACCCACCACCCTTTAAAAAAAAATGCCTCATGAATCTCCTCAAACATTCCCCTCACTTTAAATC